>NW_025728283.1:440503-735445 GCF_021461385.2 Schistocerca piceifrons
CTCCTTCTCGATGCACTATTCCTTCTTTATTGCATCCCTAGCTCCCTCACATTGAAGAATTAACACAGAAATTGAGTCGCTATGAAATACTATGGGTTCTATGACTTCTCCTTCTAAATCGAGTATCGTTTCTATGGAAACGAAAGGATTTTCTTTTGGGATACGACAATCTCATTTCCGATCCACTCATCCTTCTTTACTGCATCCCTCACTCCCACAAATTGACAAATTAACACAGCAATTGCTTCGCAATGAAATACCATGGGTTCTATGACTTCTCCTTCTAAATCGAGTAACGTTTCTATGGAAACGAAAGGATTTTCTCTTGCGATACGAGTATCTCCTTCTCGATGCAGTATTCCTTCTTTATTGCATCCCTAGCTCCCTCACATTGAAGAATCAACACAGAAATTGAGTCGCTATGAAATACTATGGGTTCTATGACTTCTCCTTCTAAATCGAGTATCGTTTCTATGGAAACGAAAGGATTTTCTTTTGGGATACGACAATCTCATTTCCGATCCACTCATCCTTCTTTACTGCATCCCTCACTCCCACAAATTGACGAATTAACACAGCAATTGCGTCGCAATGAAATACTATGGGTTCTATGACTTCTCCTTCTAAACCGAGTAACGTTTCTATGGAAACGAAAGGATTTTCTTTTGCGGTACGAGTATCTCCTTCTCCATGCACTATTCCCTCTTTATTTCATCCCTAGCTCCCTCTCATTGAAGAATTAACACAGAAATTGAGTCGCTATGAAATACTATGGGTTCTATGACTTCTCCTTCTAAATCGAGTATCGTTTCTATGGAAACGAAAGGATTTTCTTTTGGGATACGACAATCTCATTTCCGATCCACTCATCCTTCTTTACTGCATCCCTCACTCCCACAAATTGACTAATTAACACAGCAATTGCGTCGCAATGAAATACTATGGGTTCTATGACTTCTCATTCTAAATCGAGTAACGTTTCTATGGAAACGAAAGGATTTTCTTTTGCGATACGAGCATCTCCTTCTCGATGCACTATTCCTTCTTTATTGCATCCCTAGCTCCCTCACATTGAAGAATTAACACAGAAATTGAGACGCTATGAAATACTATGGGTTCTATGACTTTTCCTTCTAAATCGAGTAACGTTTCTATGGAAACGAAAGGATTTTCTTTTGCGATACGAGTATCTCCTTCTCGATGCACTATTCCTTCTTTATTGCATCCCTAGCTCCCTCACATTGAAGAATTAACACAGAAATTGAGTCGCTATGAAATACTATGGGTTCTATGACTTCTCCTTCTAAATCGAGTAACGTTTCTATGGAAACGAAAGGATTTTCTTTTGCGATACGAGTATCAGCTTCTCGATGCACTATTCCTTCTTTATTACATCCCTAGCTCCCTCACATTGAAGAATTAACACAGAAATTGAGTCGCTATGAAATACTATGGGTTCTATGACTTCTCCTTCTAAATCGAGTAACGTTTCTATGGAAACGAAAGGATTTTCTTTTGCGATACGAGTATCTCCTTCTCGATGCACTATTCCTTCTTTATTGCATCCCTAGCTCCCTCACATTGACGAATTCACACGGATATTGCGTAGCTATGAAATTCTATGGGTTCTATGAATTATCCTTCTAAATCGAGTAACGTTTCTATGGAAACGAAAGGATTTTTTTTTTTGCGATACGAGTATCTCCTTCTCGATGCACTATTCCTACTTTATTGCATCCCTAGCTCCCTCACATTGAAGAATTAACACAGAAATTGAGTCGCTATGAAATACTATGGGTTCTATGACTTCTCCTTCTAAATCGAGTAACGTTTCTATGGAAACGAAAGGATTTTCTTTTGCGATACGAGTATCTCCTTCTCAATGCAGTATTCCTTCTATATTGCATCCCTAGCTCCCTCACATTGAAGAATTAACACAGAAATTGAGTCGCTATGAAATACTATGGGTTCTATGACTTCTCCTTCTAAATCGAGTATCGTTTCTATGGAAACGAAAGGATTTTCTTTTGCGATACGAGTATCTCCTTCTCGATGCACTATTCCTTCTTTATTGCATCCCTAGCTCCCTCACATTGAAGAATTAACACAGAAATTGAGTCGCTATGAAATACTATGGGTTCTATGACTTCTCCTTCTAAATCGAGTATCATTTCTATGGAAACGAAAGGATTGTCTTTTGGGATACGACAATCTCATTTCCGATCCACCCATCCTTCTTTACTGCATCCCTCACTCCCACAAATTGACGAATTAACACAGCAATTGCGTCGCAATGAAATACTATGTGTTCTATGACTTCTCCTTCTAAATCGAGTAACGTTTCTATGGAAACGAAAGGTTTTTCTTTTGCGATACGAGTATCTCCTTCTCGAAGCACTATTCCTTCTTTATTGCATCCCTAGCTCCCTCACATTGAAGAATTAACACAGAAATTGAGTCGCTATGAAATACTATGGGTTCTATGACTTCTCCTTCTAAATCGAGTAACGTTTCTATGGAAACGAAAGGATTTTCTTTTGCGATACGAGTATCTCCTTCTCGATGCACTGTTCCTTCTTTATTGCATCCCTAGCTCCCTCACATTGAAGAATTAACACAGAAATTGAGTCGCTATGAAATACTATGGGTTCTATGACTTCTCCTTCTAAATCGAGTATCGTTTCTATGGAAACGAAAGGATTTTCTTTTGGGATACGACAATCTCATTTCCGATCCACTCATCCTTCTTTACTGCATCCCTCACTCCCACAAATTGACGAATTAACACAGCAATTGCGTCGCAATGAAATACTATGGGTTCTATGACTTCTCCTTCTAAATCGAGTAACGTTTCTATGGAAACGAAAGGATTTTCCTTTGCGATACGAGTATCTCCTTCTCGATGCACTATTCCTTCTTTATTGCATCCCTAGCTCCCTCACATTGGAAAATTAACACAGAAATTGAGTCGCTATGAAATACTATGGGTTCTATGACTTCTCCTTCTAAATCGAGTAACGTTTCTATGGAAACGAAAAGATTTTCTTTTGGGATACGAGTATCTCCTTCTCGATGCACTATTCCTTTTTTATTGCATCCCTAGCTCCCTCACATTGAAGAATTAACACAGAAATTGAGTCGCTATGAAATACTATGGGTTCTGTGACTTCTCCTTCTAAATCGAGTAACGTTTCTATGGAAACGGAAGGATTTTCTTTTGCGATACGAGTATCTCCTACACGATGCACTATTCCTTCTTTATTGCATCCCTAGGTCCCTCACATTGAAGAATTAACACAGAAAATGAGTCGCTATGAAATACTATGGGTTCTATGACTTCTCCTTCTAAATCGAGTAACGTTTCTATGGAAACGAAAGGATTTTCTTTTGCGATACGTGTATCTCCTACTCGATGCACTATTCCTTCTTTATTGCATCCCTAGCTCCCTCACATTGAAGAATTAACACAGCAATTGCGTCGCTATGAAATACTATGGGTTCTATGACTTCTCCTTCTAAATCGAGTATCGTTTCTATGGAAACGAAAGGATTTTCTTTTAAGATACGAGTATCAACTTCTCGATGCACTATTCCTTCTTTATTGCATCCCTAGCTCCCTCACATTGAAGAATTAACACAGAAATTGAGTCGCTATGAAATACTATGGGTTCTATGACTTCTCCTTCTAAATCGAGTATCGTTTCTATGGAAACGAAAGGATTTTCTTTTGTTATACGACAATCTCATTTCCGATCCACCCATCCTTCTTTACTGCATCCCTCACTCCCACAAATTGACGAATTAACACAGCAATTGCTTCGCAATGAAATACCATGGGTTCTATGACTTCTCCTTCAAAATCGAGTAACGTTTCTATGGAAACGAAAGGATTTTCTCTTGCGATACGAGTATCTCCTTCTCGATGCAGTATTCCTTCTTTATTGCATCCCTAGCTCCCTCACATTGAAGAATTAACACAGAAATTGAGTCGCTATGAAATACTATGGGTTCTATGTCTTCTCCTTCTAAATCGAGTATCGTTTCTATGGAAACGAAAGGATTTTCTTTTGGGATACGACAATCTCATTTCCGATCCACTCATCCTTCTTTACTGCATCCCTCACTCCCACAAATTGACGAATTAACACAGCAATTGCGTCGCAATGAAATACTATGGGTTCTATGACTTCTCCTTCTAAATCGAGTTACGTTTCTATGGAAACGAAAGGATTTTCTTTTGCGATACGAGTATCTTCTTCTCCATGCACTATTCCCTCTTTATTGCATCCCTAGCTCCCTCTCATTGAAGAATTAACACAGAAATTGAGTCGCTATGAAATACTATGGGTTCTATGACTTCTCCTTCTAAATCGAGTATCGTTTCTATGGAGTCGAAAGGATTTTCTTTTGGGATACGACAATCTAATTTCCGATCTCCTCATCCTTCTTTACTGCATCCCTCACTCCCACAAATTGACGAATTAACACAGCAATTGCTTCGCAATGAAATACCATGGGTTCTATGACTTCTCCTTCAAAATCGAGTAACGTTTCTATGGAAACGAAAGGATTTTCTCTTGCGATACGAGTATCTCCTTCTCGATGCAGTATTCCTTCTTTATTGCATCCCTAGCTCCCTCACATTGAAGAATTAACACAGAAATTGAGTCGCTATGAAATACTATGGGTTCTATGACTTTTCCTTCTAAATCGAGTAACGTTTCTATGGAAACGAAAGGATTTTCTTTTGCGATACGAGTATCTCCTTCTCGATGCACTATTCCTTCTTTATTGCATCCCTAGCTCCCTCACATTGAAGAATTAACACAGAAATTGCGTCGCAATGAAATACTATGGGTTCTATGACTTCTCCTTCTAAATCGAGTAATGTTTCTATGGAAACGAAAGGATTTTCTTTGGCGATACGAGTATCTCCTTCTCGATGCACTATTCCTTCTTTATTGCATCCCTAGCTCCCTCACATTGAAGAATTATCACAGAAATTGAGTCGCTATGAAATACTATGGGTTCTATGACTTCTCCTTCTAAATCGAGTAACGTTTCTATGGAAACGAAAGGATTTTCTTTTGCGATACGAGTATCAACTTCTCGATGCACTATTCCTTCTTTATTGCATCCCTAGCTCCCTCACATTGAAGAATTAACACAGAGATTGAGTCGCTATGAAATACTATGGGTTCTATGACTTCTCCTTCTAAATCGAGTAACGTTTCTATGGAAACGAAAGGATTTTCTTTTGCGATACGAGTATCTCCTTCTCGATGCACTATTCCTTCTTTATTGCATCCCTAGCTCCCTCACATTGAAGAATTAACACAGAAAATGAGTCGCTATGAAATACTATGGGTTCTATGACTTCTCCTTCTAAATCGAGTAACGTTTCTATGAAAACGAAAGGATTTTCTTTTGCGATACGAGTATCTCCTTCTCGATGCACTATTCCTTCTTTATTGCATCCCTAGCTCCCTCACATTGAAGAATTAACACAGAAATTGAGTCGCTATGAAATACTATGGGTTCTATGACTTCTCCTTCTAAATCGAGTATCATTTCTATGGAAACGAAAGGATTGTCTTTTAGGATACGACAATCTCATTTCCGATCCACCCATCCTTCTTTACTGCATCCCTCACTCCCACAAATTGACGAATTAACACAGCAATTGCGTCGCAATGAAATACTATGGGTTCTATGACTTCTCCTTCTAAATCGAGTAACGTTTCTATGGAAACGAAAGGTTTTTCTTTTGCGATACGAGTATCTCCTTCTCGAAGCACTATTCCTTCTTTATTGCATCCCTAGCTCCCTCACATTGAAGAATTAACACAGAAATTGAGTCGCTATGAAATACTATGGGTTCTATGACTTCTCCTTCTAAATCGAGTAACGTTTCTATGGAAACGAAAGGATTTTCTTTTGCGATACGAGTATCTCCTTCTCGATGCACTGTTCCTTCTTTATTGCATCCCTAGCTCCCTCACATTGAAGAATTAACACAGAAATTGAGTCGCTATGAAATACTATGGGTTCTATGACTTCTCCTTCTAAATCGAGTATCGTTTCTATGGAAACGAAAGGATTTTCTTTTGGGATACGACAATCTCATTTCCGATCCACTCATCCTTCTTTACTGCATCCCTCACTCCCACAAATTGACGAATTAACACAGCAATTGCGTCGCAATGAAATACTATGGGTTCTATGACTTCTCCTTCTAAATCGAGTAACGTTTCTATGAAAACGAAAGGATTTTCCTTTGCGATACGAGTATCTCCTTCTCGATGCACTATTCCTTCTTTATTGCATCCCTAGCTCCCTCACATTGGAAAATTAACACAGAAATTGAGTCGCTATGAAATACTATGGGTTCTATGACTTCTCCTTCTAAATCGAGTAACGTTTCTATGGAAACGAAAGGATTTTCCTTTGCGATACGAGTATCTCCTTCTCGATGCACTATTCCTTCTTTATTGCATCCCTAGCTCCCTCACATTGAAGAATTAACACAGAAATTGAGTCGCTATGAAATACTATGGGTTCTATGACTTCTCCTTCTAAATCGAGTAACGTTTCTATGGAAACGAAAGGATTTTCTTTTGCGATACGAGTATCTCCTACACGATGCACTATTCCTTCTTTATTGCATCCCTAGGTCCCTCACATTGAAGAATTAACACAGAAAATGAGTCGCTATGAAATACTATGGGTTCTATGACTTCTCCTTCTAAATCGAGTAACGTTTCTATGGAAACGAAAGGATTTTCTTTTGCGATACGAGTATCTCCTACTCGATGCACTATTCCTTCTTTATTGCATCCCTAGCTCCCTCACATTGAAGAATTAACACAGCAATTGCGTCGCTATGAAATACTATGGGTTCTATGACTTCTCCTTCTAAATCGAGTATCGTTTCTATGGAATCGAAAGGATTTTCTTTTTAGATACGAGTATCTCCTTCTCGATGCACTATTCCTTCTTTATTGCATCCCTAGCTCCCTCACATTGAAGAATTAACACAGAAATTGAGTCGCTATGAAATACTATGGGTTCTATGACTTCTCCTACTAAATCGAGTATCGTTTCTATGGAAACGAAAGGATTTTCTTTTGGGATACGACAATCTCATTTCCGATCCACTCATCCTACTTTACTGCATCCCTCACTCCCACAAATTGACGAATTAACACAGCAATTGCTTCGCAATGAAATACCATGGGTTCTATGACTTCTCCTTCTAAATCGAGTAACGTTTCTATGGAAACGAAAGGATTTTCTCTTGCGATACGAGTATCTCCTTCTCGATGCAGTATTCCTTCTTTATTGCATCCCTAGCTCCCTCACATTGAAGAATTAACACAGAAATTGAGTCGCTATGAAATACTATGGGTTCTATGACTTCTCCTTCTAAATCGAGTATCGTTTCTATGGAAACGAAAGGATTTTCTTTTGGGATACGAGTATCTCCTTCTCCATGCACTATTCCCTCTTTATTGCATCCCTAGCTCCCTCTCATTGAAGAATTAACACAGAAATTGAGTCGCTATGAAATACTATGGGTTCTATGACTTCTCCTTCTAAATCGAGTATCGTTTCTATGGAAACGAAAGGATTTTCTTTTGGGATACGACAATCTCATTTCCGATCCACTCATCCTTCTTTACTGCATCCCTCACTCCCACAAATTGACGAATTAACACAGCAATTGCGTCGCAATGAAATACTATGGGTTCTATGACTTCTCATTCTAAATCGAGTAACGTTTCTATGGAAACGAAAGGATTTTCTTTTGCGATACGAGCATCTCCTTCTCGATGCACTATTCCTTCTTTATTGCATCCCTAGCTCCCTCACATTGAAGAATTAACACAGAAATTGAGACGCTATGAAATACTATGGGTTCTATGACTTTTCCTTCTAAATCGAGTAACGTTTCTATGGAAACGAAAGGATTTTCTTTTGCGATACGAGTATCTCCTTCTCGATGCACTATTCCTTCTTTATTGCATCCCTAGCTCCCTCACATTGAAGAATTAACACAGAAATTGACTCGCTATGAAATACTATGGGTTCTATGACTTCTCCTTCTAAATCGAGTAACGTTTCTATGGAAACGATAGGATTTTCTTTTGCGATACAAGTATCAGCTTCTCGATGCACTATTCCTTCTTTATTGCATCCCTAGCTCCCTCACATTGAAGAATTAACACAGAAATTGAGTCGCTATGAAATACTATGGGTTCTATGACTTCTCCTTCTAAATCGAGTAACGTTTCTATGGAAACGAAAGGATTTTCTTTTGCGATACGAGTATCTCCTTCTCGATGCACTATTCCTTCTTTATTGCATCCCTAGCTCCCTCACATTGACGAATTCACACGGATATTGCGTAGCTATGAAATTCTATGGGTTCTATGAATTATCCTTCTAAATCGAGTAACGTTTCTATGGAAACGAAAGGGTTTTCTTTTGCGATACGAGTATCTCCTTCTCGATGCACTATTCCTTCTTTATTGCATCCCTAGCTCCCTCACATTGAAGAATTAACACAGAAATTGAGTCGCTATGAAATACTATGGGTTCTATGACTTCTCCTTCTAAATCGAGTATCGTTTCTATGAAAACGAAAGGATTTTCTTTTGCGATACGAGTATCTCCTTCTCGATGCACTATTCCTTCTTTATTGCATCCCTAGCTCCCTCACATTGAAGAATTAACACAGAAATTGAGTCGCTATGAAATACTATGGGTTCTATGGCTTCTCCTTCTAAATCGAGTAACGTTTCTATGGAAACGAAAGGATTTTCTTTTGCGATACGAGTATCTCCTTCTCGATGCACTATTCCTTCTTTATTGCATCCCTAGCTCCTTCACATTGAAGAATTAACACAGAAATTGAGTCGCTATGAAATACTATGGGTTCTATGACTTCTCCTTCTAAATCGAGTAACGTTTCTATGGAAACGAAAGGATTTTCTTTTGCGATACGAGTATCTCCTTCTCGATGCACTATTCCTTCTTTATTGCATCCCTAGCTCCCTCACATTGAAGAATTAACACAGAAAATGAGTCGCTATGAAATACTATGGGTTCTATGACTTCTCCTTCTAAATCGAGTAACGTTTCTATGAAAACGAAAGGATTTTCTTTTGCGATACGAGTATCTCCTTCTCGATGCACTATTCCTTCTTTATTGCATCCCTAGCTCCCTCACATTGAAGAATTAACACAGAAATTGAGTCGCTATGAAATACTATGGGTTCTATGACTTCTCCTTCTAAATCGAGTATCATTTCTATGGAAACGAAAGGATTGTCTTTTGGGATACGACAATCTCATTTCCGATCCACCCATCCTTCTTTACTGCATCCCTCACTCCCACAAATTGACGAATTAACACAGCAATTGCGTCGCAATGAAATACTATGGGTTCTATGACTTCTCCTTCTAAATCGAGTAACGTTTCTATGGAAACGAAAGGTTTTTCTTTTGCGATAGGAGTATCTCCTTCTCGAAGCACTATTCCTTCTTTATTGCATCCCTAGCTCCCTCACATTGAAGAATTAACACAGAAATTGAGTCGCTATGAAATACTATGGGTTCTATGACTTCTCCTTCTAAATCGAGTAACGTTTCTATGGAAACGAAAGGATTTTCTTTTGCGATACGAGTATCTCCTTCTCGATGCACTGTTCCTTCTTTATTGCATCCCTAGCTCCCTCACATTGAAGAATTAACACAGAAATTGAGTCGCTATGAAATACTATGGGTTCTATGACTTCTCCTTCTAAATCGAGTATCGTTTCTATGGAAACGAAAGGATTTTCTTTTGGGATACGACAATCTCATTTCCGATCCACTCATCCTTCTTTACTGCATCCCTCACTCCCACAAATTGACGAATTAACACAGCAATTGCGTCGCAATGAAATACTATGGGTTCTATGACTTCTCCTTCTAAATCGAGTAACGTTTCTATGGAAACGAAAGGATTTTCCTTTGCGATACGAGTATCTCCTTCTCGATGCACTATTCCTTCTTTATTGCATCCCTAGCTCCCTCACATTGGAAAATTAACACAGAAATTGAGTCGCTATGAAATACTATGGGTTCTATGACTTCTCCTTCTAAATCGAGTAACGTTTCTATGGAAACGAAAGGATTTTCTTTTGGGATACGAGTATCTCCTTCTCGATGCACTATTCCTTCTTTATTGCATCCCTAGCTCCCTCACATTGAAGAATTAACACAGAAATTGAGTCGCTATGAAATACTATGTCTTCTATGACTTCTCCTTCTAAATCGAGTAACGTTTCTATGGAAACGAAAGGATTTTCTTTTGCGATACGAGTATCTCCTACACGATGCACTATTCCTTCTTTATTGCATCCCTAGGTCCCTCACATTGAAGAATTAACACAGAAAATCAGTCGCTATGAAATACTATGGGTTCTATGACTTCTCCTTCTAAATCGAGTAACGTTTCTATGGAAACGAAAGGATTTTCTTTTGCGATACGAGTATCTCCTACTCGATGCACTATTCCTTCTTTATTGCATCCCTAGCTCCCTCACATTGAAGAATTAACACAGCAATTGCGTCGCTATGAAATACTATGGGTTCTATGACTTCTCTTTCTAAATCGAGTAACGTTTCTATGGAAACGAAAGGATTTTCTTTTGCGATACGAGTATCTCCTTCTCGATGCACTATTCCTTCTTTATTGCATCCCTAGCTCCCTCACATTGAAGAATTAACACAGAAATTGAGTCGCTATGAAATACTATGGGTTCTATGACTTCTCCTTCTAAATCGAGTATCGTTTCTATGGAATCGAAAGGATTTTCCTTTTAGATACGAGTATCTCCTTCTCGATGCACTATTCCTTCTTTATTGCATCCCTAGCTCCCTCACATTGAAGAATTAACACAGAAATTGAGTCGCTATGAAATACTATGGGTTCTATGACTTCTCCTTCTAAATCGAGTATCGTTTCTATGGAAACGAAAGGATTTTCTTTTGGGATACGACAATCTCATTTCCGATCCACTCATCCTTCTTTACTGCATCCCTCACTCCCACAAATTGACGAATTAACACAGCAATTGCTTCGCAATGAAATACCATGGGTTCTATGACTTCTCCTTCTAAATCGAGTAACGTTTCTATGGAAACGAAAGGATTTTCTCTTGCGATACGAGTATCTCCTTCTCGATGCAGTATTCCTTCTTTATTGCATCCCTAGCTCCCTCACATTGAAGAATTAACACAGAAATTGAGTCGCTATGAAATACTATGGGTTCTATGACTTCTCCTTCTAAATCGAGTATCGTTTCTATGGAAACGAAAGGATTTTCTTTTGGGATACGACAATCTCATTTCCGATCCACTCATCCTTCTTTACTGCATCCCTCACTCCCACAAATTGACGAATTAACACAGCAATTGCGTCGCAATGAAATACTATGGGTTCTATGACTTCTCCTTCTAAATCGAGTAACGTTTCTATGGAAACGAAAGGATTTTCTTTTGCGATACGAGTATCTCCTTCTCCATGCACTATTCCCTCTTTATTGCATCCCTAGCTCCCTCTCATTGAAGAATTAACACAGAAATTGAGTCGCTATGAAATACTATGGGTTCTATGACTTCTCCTTCTAAATCGAGTATCGTTTCTATGGAAACGAAAGGATTTTCTTTTGGGATACGACAATCTCATTTCCGATCCACTCATCCTTCTTTACTGCATCCCTCACTCCCACAAATTGACGAATTAACACAGCAATTGCGTCGCAATGAAATACTATGGGTTCTATGACTTCTCATTCTAAATCGAGTAACGTTTCTATGGAAACGAAAGGATTTTCTTTTGCGATACGAGCATCTCCTTCTCGATGCACTATTCCTTCTTTATTGCATCCCTAGCTCCCTCACATTGAAGAATTAACACAGAAATTGAGACGCTATGAAATACTATGGGTTCTATGACTTTTCCTTCTAAATCGAGTAACGTTTCTATGGAAACGAAAGGATTTTCTTTTGCGATACGAGTATCTCCTTCTCGATGCACTATTCCTTCTTTATTGCATCCCTAGCTCCCTCACATTGAAGAATTAACACAGAAATTGAGTCGCTATGAAATACTATGGGTTCTATGACTTCTCCTTCTAAATCGAGTAACGTTTCTATGGAAACGAAAGGATTTTCTTTTGCGATACGAGTATCAGCTTCTCGATGCACTATTCCTTCTTTATTGCATCCCTAGCTCCCTCACATTGAAGAATTAACACAGAAATTGAGTCGCTATGAAATACTATGGGTTCTATGACTTCTCCTTCTAAATCGAGTAACGTTTCTATGGAAACGAAAGGATTTTCTTTTGCGATACGAGTATCTCCTTCTCGATGCACTATTCCTTCTTTATTGCATCCCTAGCTCCCTCACATTGACGAATTCACACGGATATTGCGTAGCTATGAAATTCTATGGGTTCTATGAATTATCCTTCTAAATCGAGTAACGTTTCTATGGAAACGAAAGGATTTTTTTTTTGCGATACGAGTATCTCCTTCTCGATGCACTATTCCTACTTTATTGCATCCCTAGCTCCCTCACATTGAAGAATTAACACAGAAATTGAGTCGCTATGAAATACTATGGGTTCTATGACTTCTCCTTCTAAATCGAGTAACGTTTCTATGGAAACGAAAGGATTTTCTTTTGCGATACGAGTATCTCCTTCTCAATGCAGTATTCCTTCTATATTGCATCCCTAGCTCCCTCACATTGAAGAATTAACACAGAAATTGAGTCGCTATGAAATACTATGGGTTCTATGACTTCTCCTTCTAAATCGAGTAACGTTTCTATGGAAACGAAAGGATTTTCTTTTGCGATACGAGTATCTCCTTCTCGATGCACTATTCCTTCTTTATTGCATCCCTAGCTCCCTCACATTGAAGAATTAACACAGAAATTGAGTCGCTATGAAATACTATGGGTTCTATGACTTCTCCTTCTAAATCGAGTATCATTTCTATGGAAACGAAAGGATTGTCTTTTGGGATACGACAATCTCATTTCCGATCCACCCATCCTTCTTTACTGCATCCCTCACTCCCACAAATTGACGAATTAACACAGCAATTGCGTCGCAATGAAATACTATGGGTTCTATGACTTCTCCTTCTAAATCGAGTAACGTTTCTATGGAAACGAAAGGTTTTTCTTTTGCGATACGAGTATCTCCTTCTCGAAGCACTATTCCTTCTTTATTGCATCCCTAGCTCCCTCACATTGAAGAATTAACACAGAAATTGAGTCGCTATGAAATACTATGGGTTCTATGACTTCTCCTTCTAAATCGAGTAACGTTTCTATGGAAACGAAAGGATTTTCTTTTGCGATACGAGTATCTCCTTCTCGATGCACTGTTCCTTCTTTATTGCATCCCTAGCTCCCTCACATTAAAGAATTAACACAGAAATTGAGTCGCTATGAAATACTATGGGTTCTATGACTTCTCCTTCTAAATCGAGTATCGTTTCTATGGAAACGAAAGGATTTTCTTTTGGGATACGACAATCTCATTTCCGATCCACTCATCCTTCTTTACTGCATCCCTCACTCCCACAAATTGACGAATTAACACAGCAATTGCGTCGCAATGAAATACTATGGGTTCTATGACTTCTCCTTCTAAATCGAGTAACGTTTCTATGGAAACGAAAGGATTTTCCTTTGCGATACGAGTATCTCCTTCTCGATGCACTATTCCTTCTTTATTGCATCCCTAGCTCCCTCACATTGGAAAATTAACACAGAAATTGAGTCGCTATGAAATACTATGGGTTCTATGACTTCTCCTTCTAAATCGAGTAACGTTTCTATGGAAACGAAAAGATTTTCTTTTGGGATACGAGTATCTCCTTCTCGATGCACTATTCCTTCTTTATTGCATCCCTAGCTCCCTCGCATTGAAGAATTAACACAGAAATTGAGTCGCTATGAAATACTATGGGTTCTGTGACTTCTCCTTCTAAATCGAGTAACGTTTCTATGGAAACGAAAGGATTTTCTTTTGCGATACGAGTATCTCCTACACGATGCACTATTCCTTCTTTATTGCATCCCTAGGTCCCTCACATTGAAGAATTAACACAGAAAATGAGTCGCTATGAAATACTATGGGTTCTATGACTTCTCCTTCTAAATCGAGTAACGTTTCTATGGAAACGAAAGGATTTTCTTTTGCGATACGAGTATCTCCTACTCGATGCACTATTCCTTCTTTATTGCATCCCTAGCTCCCTCACATTGAAGAATTAACACAGCAGTTGCGTCGCTATGAAATACTATGGGTTCTATGACTTCTCCTTCTAAATCGAGTATCGTTTCTATGGAAACGAAAGGATTTTCTTTTAAGATACGAGTATCAACTTCTCGATGCACTATTCCTTCTTTATTGCATCCCTAGCTCCCTCACATTGAAGAATTAACACAGAAATTGAGTCGCTATGAAATACTATGGGTTCTATGACTTCTCCTTCTAAATCGAGTATCGTTTCTATGGAAACGAAAGGATTTTCTTTTGGGATACGACAATCTCATTTCCGATCCACTCATCCTTCTTTACTGCATCCCTCACTCCCACAAATTGACGAATTAACACAGCAACTGCGTCGCAATGAAATACTATGGGTTCTATGACTTCTCCTTCTAAATCGAGTTACGTTTCTATGGAAACGAAAGGATTTTCTTTTGCGATACGAGTATCTCCTTCTCCATGCACTATTCCCTCTTTATTGCATCCCTAGCTCCCTCTCATTGAAGAATTAACACAGAAATTGAGTCGCTATGAAATACTATGGGTTCTATGACTTCTCCTTCTAAATCGAGTATCGTTTCTATGGAGACGAAAGGATTTTCTTTTGGGATACAACAATCTAATTTCCGATCCACTCATCCTTCTTTACTGCATCCCTCACTCCCACAAATTGACGAATTAACACAGCAATTGCGTCGCAATGAAATACTATGGGTTCTATGACTTCTCCTTCTAAATCGAGTAACGTTTCTATGGAAACGAAAGGATTTTCTTTTGCGATACGAGCATCTCCTTCTCGATGCACTATTCCTTCTTTATTGCATCCCTAGCTCCCTCACATTGAAGAATTAACACAGAAATTGAGTCGCTATGAAATACTATGGGTTCTATGACTTTTCCTTCTAAATCGAGTAACGTTTCTATGGAAACGAAAGGATTTTCTTTTGCGATACGAGTATCTCCTTCTCGATGCACTATTCCTTCTTTATTGCATCCCTAGCTCCCTCACATTGAAGAATTAACACAGAAATTGCGTCGCAATGAAATACTATGGGTTCTATGACTTCTCCTTCTAAATCGAGTAATGTTTCTATGGAAACGAAAGGATATTCTTTGGCGATACGAGTATCTCCTTCTCGATGCACTATTCCTTCTTTATTGCATCCCTAGCTCCCTCACATTGAAGAATTATCACAGAAATTGAGTCGCTATGAAATACTATGGGTTCTATGACTTCTCCTTCTAAATCGAGTAACGTTTCTATGGAAACGAAAGGATTTTCTTTTGCGATACGAGTATCAGCTTCTCGATGCACTATTCCTTCTTTATTGCATCCCTAGCTCCCTCACATTGAAGAATTAACACAGAAATTGAGTCGCTATGAAATACTATGGGTTCTGTGACTTCTCCTTCTAAATCGAGTAACGTTTCTATGGAAACGAAAGGATTTTCTTTTGCGATACGAGTATCTCCTACACGATGCACTATTCCTTCTTTATTGCATCCCTAGGTCCCTCACATTGAAGAATTAACACAGAAAATGAGTCGCTATGAAATACTATGGGTTCTATGACTTCTCCTTCTAAATCGAGTAACGTTTCTATGGAAACGAAAGGATTTTCTTTTGCGATACGAGTATCTCCTACTCGATGCACTATTCCTTCTTTATTGCATCCCTAGCTCCCTCACATTGAAGAATTAACACAGCAATTGCGTCGCTATGAAATACTATGGGTTCTATGACTTCTCCTTCTAAATCGAGTATCGTTTCTATGGAAACGAAAGGATTTTCTTTTAAGATACGAGTATCAACTTCTCGATGCACTATTCCTTCTTTATTGCATCCCTAGCTCCCTCACATTGAAGAATTAACACAGAAATTGAGTCGCTATGAAATACTATGGGTTCTATGACTTCTCCTTCTAAATCGAGTATCGTTTCTATGGAAACGAAAGGATTTTCTTTTGGGATACGACAATCTCATTTCCGATCCACCCATCCTTCTTTACTGCATCCCTCACTCCCACAAATTGACGAATTAACACAGCAATTGCTTCGCAATGAAATACCATGGGTTCTATGACTTCTCCTTCAAAATCGAGTAACGTTTCTATGGAAACGAAAGGATTTTCTCTTGCGATACGAGTATCTCCTTCTCGATGCAGTATTCCTTCTTTATTGCATCCCTAGCTCCCTCACATTGAAGAATTAACACAGAAATTGAGTCGCTATGAAATACTATGGGTTCTATGTCTTCTCCTTCTAAATCGAGTATCGTTTCTATGGAAACGAAAGGATTTTCTTTTGGGATACGACAATCTCATTTCCGATCCACTCATCCTTCTTTACTGCATCCCTCACTCCCACAAATTGACGAATTAACACAGCAATTGCGTCGCAATGAAATACTATGGGTTCTATGACTTCTCCTTCTAAATCGAGTTACGTTTCTATGGAAACGAAAGGATTTTCTTTTGCGATACGAGTATCTCCTTCTCCATGCACTATTCCCTCTTTATTGCATCCCTAGCTCCCTCTCATTGAAGAATTAACACAGAAATTGAGTCGCTATGAAATACTTCGGGTTCTATGACTTCTCCTTCTAAATCGAGTATTGTTTCTATGGAGACGAAAGGATTTTCTTTTGGGATACGACAATCTAATTTCCGATCCACTCATCCTTCTTTACTGCATCCCTCACTCCCACAAATTGACGAATTAACACAGCAATTGCGTCGCAATGAAATACTATGGGTTCTATGACTTCTCCTTCTAAATCGAGTAACGTTTCTATGGAAACGAAAGGATTTTCTTTTGCGATACGAGCATCTCCTTCTCGATGCACTATTCCTTCTTTATTGCATCCCTAGCTCCCTCACATTGAAGAATTAACACAGAAATTGAGTCGCTATGAAATACTATGGGTTCTATGACTTTTCCTTCTAAATCGAGTAACGTTTCTATGGATACGAAAGGATTTTCTTTTGCGATACGAGTATCTCCTTCTCGATGCACTATTCCTTCTTTATTGCATCCCTAGCTCCCTCACATTGAAGAATTAACTCAGAAATTGCGTCGCAATGAAATACTATGGGTTCTATGACTTCTCCTTCTAAATCGAGTAATGTTTCTATGGAAACGAAAGGATTTTCTTTGGCGATACGAGTATCTCCTTCTCGATGCACTATTCCTTCTTTATTGCATCCCTAGCTCCCTCACATTGAAGAATTATCACAGAAATTGAGTCGCTATGAAATACTATGGGTTCTATGACTTCTCCTTCTAAATCGAGTAACGTTTCTATGGAAACGAAAGGATTTTCTTTTGCGATACGAGTATCAGCTTCTCGATGCACTATTCCTTCTTTATTGCATCCCTAGCTCCCTCACATTGAAGAATTAACACAGAAATTGAGTCGCTATGAAATACTATGGGTTCTATGACTTCTCCTTCTAAATCGAGTAACGTTTCTATGGAAACGAAAGGATTTTCTTTTGCGATACGAGTATCTCCTTCTCGATGCACTATTCCTTCTTTATTGCATCCCTAGCTCCCTCACATTGAAGAATTAACACAGAAAATGAGTCGCTATGAAATACTATGGGTTCTATGACTTCTCCTTCTAAATCGAGTAACGTTTCTATGAAAACGAAAGGATTTTCTTTTGCGATACGAGTATCTCCTTCTCGATGCACTATTCCTTCTTTATTGCATCCCTAGCTCCCTCACATTGAAGAATTAACACAGAAATTGAGTCGCTATGAAATACTATGTGTTCTATGACTTCTCCTTCTAAATCGAGTATCGTTTCTATGGAAACGAAACGACTTTCTTTTGGGATACGACAATCTCATTTCCGATCCAGTCATCCTTCTTTACTGCATCCCTCACTCCCACAAATTGACGAATTAACACAGCAATTGCGTGCAATGAAATACTATGGGTTCTATGACTTCTACTTCTAAATCGAGTAACGTTTCTATGGAAACGAAAGGATTCTCTTTTGTGATACGAGTATCTCCTTCTCGATGCACTATTCCTTCTTTATTGCATCCCTAGCTCCCTCACATTGAAGAATTAACACAGAAATTGAGTCGCTATGAAATACTATGTGTTCTATGACCTCTTCTAAATCGGGTATCGTTTCTATGGAAACGAAAGGATTTTCTTTTGCGATACGAGTATCTCCTTCTCGATGCACTATTCCTTCTTTATTGCATCCCTAGCTCCCTCAAATTGAAGAATTAACACAGAAATTGAGTCGCTATGAAATACTATGGGTTCTATGACTTCTCCTTATAAATCGAGTATCGTTTCTATGAAAACGAAAGGATTTTCTTTTGGGATACGACAATCTCATTTCCGATCCACTCATCCTTTTTTACTACATCCCTCACTCCCACAAATTGACCAATTAACACAGCAATTGCGTCGCAATGAAATACTATGGGTTCTATGACTTCTCCTTCTAAATCGAGTATCGTTTCTATGGAAACGACTGGCTTTTCTTTTGCGATACGAGTATCTCCTTCTCGATGCACTATTCCTTCTTTATTGCATCCCTAGCTCCCTCACATTGACGAATTAACACAGAAATTGAGTCGCTATGAAATACTTTGGGTTCTTTGACTTCTCCTTCTAAATCGAGTAACGTTTCTATGGAAACGAAAGGATTTTCTTTTGGGATACGACAATCTCATTTCCGATCCACTAATCCTTCTTTACTGCATCCCTCATTCCCACTCATTGACGAATTCAAACGGAAATTGCGTCGCTTTGTAATACTATGCGTTCTAAGCCATTTCCTTCTAAATCGAGTAACGTTTCTATGGAAACGACAGGATTTTCTTTTGAGATACGACAATCACATTTCCGATCCACTAATCCTTATTTACTGCATCCCGCACTCACACACATTGACGAATTCACACGGAAATTGCGTCGCTATGAAATACTATGGGTTCTATGACTTCTCCTTCTAAATCGAGTAACGTTCCTATGGAAACGACAGGATTTTCTTTTGGGATACGACAATCTCATTTCCGATCCACTAATCCTTCTTTACTGCATCCCTCACTCCCACAAATTGACGAATTAGCACAGCAATTGCGTCGCAATGAAATACTATGGGTTCTATGACTTGTCCTTCTAAATCGAGTAACGTTTCTATGGAAACGAAAGGATTTTCTTTTGCGATACGAGCATCTCCTTCTCGATGCACTATTCCTTCTTTATTGCATCCCTAGCTCCCTCAAATTGAAGAATTAACACAGAAATTGAGTCGCTATGAAATACTATGGGTTCTATGACTTTTCCTTCTAAATCGAGTAACGTTTCTATGGAAACGAAAGGATTTTCTTTTGCGAAACGAGTATCTCCTTCTCGATGCACTATTCCTTCTTTATTGCATCCCTAGCTCCCTCACATTGAAGAATTAACACAGAAATTGCGTCGCAATGAAATACTATGGGTTCTATGACTTCTCCTTCTAAATCGAGTAACGTTTCTATGGAAACGAAAGGATTTTCTTTGGCGATACGAGTATCTCCTTCTCGATGCACTATTCCTTCTTTATTGCATCCCTAGCTCCCTCACATTGAAGAATTAACACAGAAATTGAGTCGCTATGAAATACTATGGGTTCTATGACTTCTCCTTCTAAATCGAGTAACGTTTCTATGGAAACGACTGGCTTTTCTTTTGCGATACGAGTATCTCCTTCTCGATGCACTATTCCTTCTTTATTGCATCCCTAGCTCCCTCACATTGACGAATTAACACAGAAATTGAGTCGCTATGAAATACTTTGGGTTCTTTGACTTCTCCTTCTAAATCGAGTAACGTTTCTATGGAAACGAAAGGATTTTCTTTTGGGATACGACAATCTCATTTCCGATCCACTAATCCTTCTTTACTGCATCCCTCATTCCCACTCATTGACGAATTCAAACGGAAATTGCGTCGCTTTGTAATACTATGCGTTCTAAGACATTTCCTTCTAAATCGAGTAACGTTTCTATGGAAACGACGGGATTTTCTTTTGAGATACGACAATCACATTTCCGATCCACTAATCCTTCTTTCCTGCATCCCGCACTCACACACATTGACGAATTCACACGGAAATTGCGTCGCTATGAAATACTATGGGTTCTATGACTTCTCCTTCTAAATCGAGTAACTTTCCTATGGAAACGACAGGATTTTCTTTTGAGATACGACAATCTCATTTCCGATCCACTAATCCTTCTTTACTGCAGCTGTCACTCCCACACATTGACGAATTCACACGGATATTGCGTAGCTATGAAATTCTATGGGTTCTATGAATTATCCTTCTAAATCGAGTAACGTTTCTATGGAAACGAAAGGATTTTTTTTTTTGCGATACGAGTATCTCCTTCTCGATGCACTATTCCTTCTTTATTGCATCCCTAGCTCCCTCACATTGAAGAATTAACACAGAAATTGAGTCGCTATGAAATACTATGGGTTCT
The DNA here is from genome assembly GCF_021461385.2 of Schistocerca piceifrons. Taxonomy (NCBI): domain Eukaryota; kingdom Metazoa; phylum Arthropoda; class Insecta; order Orthoptera; family Acrididae; genus Schistocerca; species Schistocerca piceifrons. Next base: position 461,345 of record NW_025728283.1, read on the forward strand.
ATGACTTCTCCTTCTAAATCGAGTAACGTTTCTATGGAAACGAAAGGATTTTCTTTTGCGATACGAGTATCTCCTTCTCGATGCAGTATTCCTTCTATATTGCATCCCTAGCTCCCTCACATTGAAGAATTAACACAGAAATTGAGTCGCTATGAAATACTATGGGTTCTATGACTTCTCCTTCTAAATCGAGTAACGTTTCTATGGAAACGAAAGGCTTTTCTTTTGCGATACGAGTATCTCCTTCTCGATGCACTATTCCTTCTTTATTGCATCCCTAGCTCCCTCACATTGAAGAATTAACACAGAAATTGAGTCGCTATGAAATACTATGGGTTCTATGACTTCTCCTTCTAAATCGAGTATCATTTCTATGGAAACGAAAGGATTGTCTTTTGGGATACGACAATCTCATTTCCGATCCACCCATCCTTCTTTACTGCATCCCTCACTCCCACAAATTGACGAATTAACACAGCAATTGCGTCGCAATGAAATACTATGGGTTCTATGACTTCTCCTTCTAAATCGAGTAACGTTTCTATGGAAACGAAAGATTTTTCTTTTGCGATACGAGTATCTCCTTCTCGAAGCACTATTCCTTCTTTATTGCATCCCTAGCTCCCTCACATTGAAGAATTAACACAGAAATTGAGTCGCTATGAAATACTATGGGTTCTATGACTTCTCCTTCTAAATCGAGTAACGTTTCTATGGAAACGAAAGGATTTTCTTTTGCGATACGAGTATCTCCTTCTCGATGCACTGTTCCTTCTTTATTGCATCCCTAGCTCCCTCACATTGAAGAATTAACACAGAAATTGAGTCGCTATGAAATACTATGGGTTCTATGACTTCTCCTTCTAAATCGAGTATCGTTTCTATGGAAACGAAAGGATTTTCTTTTGGGATACAACAATCTCATTTCCGATCCACTCATCCTTCTTTACTGCATCCCTCACTCCCACAAATTGACGAATTAACACAGCAATTGCGTCGCAATGAAATACTATGGGTTCTATGACTTCTCCTTCTAAATCGAGTAACGTTTCTATGGAAACGAAAGGATTTTCCTTTGCGATACGAGTATCTCCTTCTCGATGCACTATTCCTTCTTTATTGCATCCCTAGCTTCCTCACATTGGAAAATTAACACAGAAATTGAGTCGCTATGAAATACTATGGGTTCTATGACATTTCCTTCTAAATCGAGTAACGTTTCTATGGAAACGAAAGGATTTTCTTTTGCGATACGAGTATCTCCTTCTCGATGCACTATTCCTTCTTTATTGCATCCCTAGCTCCCTCACATTGAAGAATTAACACAGAAATTGCGTCGCAATGAAATACTATGGGCTCTATGACTTCTCCTTCTAAATCGAGTAACGTTTCTATGGAAACGAAAGGATTATCTTTTGCGATACGAGTATCTCCTTCTCGATGCACTATTCCTTCTTTATTGCATCCCTAGCTCCCTCACATTGAAGAATTAACACAGAAATTGAGTCGCTATGAAATACTATGGGTTCTATGACTTCTCCTTCTAAATCGAGTAACGTTTCTATGGAAACGACTGGCTTTTCTTTTGCGATACGAGTATCTCCTTCTCGATGCACTATTCCTTCTTTATTGCATCCCTAGCTCCCTCACATTGACGAATTAACACAGAAATTGAGTCGCTATGAAATACTTTGGGTTCTTTGACTTCTCCTTCTAAATCGAGTAACGTTTCTATGGAAACGAAAGGATTTTCTTTTGGGATACGACAATCTCATTTCCGATCCACTAATCCTTCTTTACTGCATCCCTCATTCCCACTCATTGACGAATTCAAACGGAAATTGCGTCGCTTTGTAATTCTATGCGTTCTAAGACATTTCCTTCTAAATCGAGTAACGTTTCTATGGAAACGACGGGATTTTCTTTTGAGATACGACAATCACATTTCCGATCCACTAATCCTTCTTTACTGCATCCCGCACTCACACACATTGACGAATTCACACGGAAATTGCGTCGCTATGAAATACTATGGGTTCTATGACTTCTACTTCTAAATCGAGTAACGTTCCTATGGAAACGACAGGATTTTCTTTTGAGATACGACAATCTCATTTCCAATCCACTAATCCTTCTTTACTGCAGCTGTCACTCCCACACATTGACGAATTCACACGGATATTGCGTAGCTATGAAATTCTATGGGTTCTATGAATTATCCTTCTAAATCGAGTAACGTTTCTATGGAAACGAAAGGATTTTTTTTCTGCGATACGAGTATCTCCTTCTCGATGCACTATTCCTTCTTTATTGCATCCCTAGCTCCCTCACATTGAAGAATTAACACAGAAATTGAGTCGCTATGAAATACTATGGGTTCTATGACTTCTCCTTCTAAATCGAGTAACGTTTCTATGGAAACGAAAGGATTTTCTTTTGCGATACGAGTATCTCCTTCTCGATGCAGTATTCCTTCTATATTGCATCCCTAGCTCCCTCACATTGAAGAATTAACACAGAAATTGAGTCGCTATGAAATACTATGGGTTCTATGACTTCTCCTTCTAAATCGAGTAACGTTTCTATGGAAACGAAAGGATTTCCTTTTGCGATACGAGTATCTCCTTCTCGATGCACTATTCCTTCTTTATTGCATCCCTATTTCCCTCACATTGAAGAATTAACACAGAAATTGAGTCGCTATGAAATACTATGGGTTCTATGACTTCTCCTTCTAAATCGAGTATCATTTCTATGGAAACGAAAGGATTGTCTTTTGGGATACGACAATCTCATTTCCGATCCACCCATCCTTCTTTACTGCATCCCTCACTCCCACAAATTGACGAATTAACACAGCAATTGCGTCGCAATGAAATACTATGGGTTCTATGACTTCTCCTTCTAAATCGAGTAACGTTTCTATGGAAACGAAAGGTTTTTCTTTTGCGATACGAGTATCTCCTTCTCGAAGCACTATTCCTTCTTTATTGCATCCCTAGCTCCCTCACATTGAAGAATTAACACAGAAATTGAGTCGCTATGAAATACTATGGGTTCTATGACTTCTCCTTCTAAATCGAGTAACGTTTCTATGGAAACGAAAGGATTTTCTTTTGCGATACGAGTATCTCCTTCTCGATGCACTGTTCCTTCTTTATTGCATCCCTAGCTCCCTCACATTGAAGAATTAACACAGAAATTGAGTCGCTATGAAATACTATGGGTTCAATGACTTCTCCTTCTAAATCGAGTATCGTTTCTATGGAAACGAAAGGATTTTCTTTTGGGATACGACAATCTCATTTCCGATCCACTCATCCTTCTTTACTGCATCCCTCACTCCCACAAATTGACGAATTAACACAGCAATTGCGTCGCAATGAAATACTATGGGTTCTATGACTTCTCCTTCTAAATCGAGTAACGTTTCTATGGAAACGAAAGGATTTTTTTTTGCGATACGAGTATCTCCTTCTCGATGCACTATTCCTTCTTTATTGCATCCCTAGCTCCCTCACATTGGAAAATTAACACAGAAATTGAGTCGCTATGAAATACTATGGGTTCTATGACTTCTCCTTCTAAATCGAGTAACGTTTCTATGGAAACGAAAGGATTTTCTTTTGGGATACGAGTATCTCCTTCTCGATGCACTATTCCTTCTTTATTGCATCCCTAGCTCCCTCACATTGAAGAATTAACACAGAAATTGAGTCGCTATGAAATACTATGGGTTCTATGACTTCTCCTTCTAAATCGAGTAACGTTTCTATGGAAACGAAAGGATTTTCTTTTGCGATACGAGTATCTCCTACACGATGCACTATTCCTTCTTTATTGCATCCCTAGGTCCCTCACATTGAAGAATTAACACAGAAAATGAGTCGCTATGAAATACTATGGGTTCTATGACTTCTCCTTCTAAATCGAGTAACGTTTCTATGGAAACGAAAGGATTTTCTTTTGCGATACGAGTATCTCCTACTCGATGCACTATTCCTTCTTTATTGCATCCCTAGCTCCCTCACATTGAAGAATTAACACAGCAATTGCGTCGCTATGAAATACTATGGGTTCTATGACTTCTCCTTCTAAATCGAGTATCGTTTCTATGGAAACGAAAGGATTTTCTTTAAAGATACGAGTATCTCCTTCTCAATGCACTATTCCTTCTTTATAGCATCCCTAGCTCCCTCACATTGAAGAATTAACACAGAAATTGAGTCGCTATGAAATACTATGGGTTCTATGACTTCTCCTTCTAAATCGAGTATCGTTTCTATGGAAACGAAAGGATTTTCTTTTGGGATACGACAATCTCATTTCCGATCCACTCATCCTTCTTTACTGCATCCCTCACTCCCACAAATTGACGAATTAACACAGCAATTGCTTCGCAATGAAATACCATGGGTTCTATGACTTCTCCTTCTAAATCGAGTAACGTTTCTATGGAAACGAAAGGATTTTCTGTTGCGATACGAGTATCTCCTTCTCGATGCAGTATTCCTTCTTTATTGCATCCCTAGCTCCCTCACATTGAAGAATTAACACAGAAATTGAGTCGCTATGAAATACTATGGATTCTATGACTTCTCCTTCTAAATCGAATATCGTTTCTATGGAAACGAAAGGATTTTCTTTTGGGATACGACAATCTCATTTCCGATCCACTCATCCTTCTTTACTGCATCCCTCACTCCCACAAATTGACGAATTAACACAGCAATTGCGTCGCAATGAAATACTATGGGTTCTATGACTTCTCCTTCTAAATCGAGTAACGTTTCTATGGAAACGAAAGGATTTTCTTTTGCGATACGAGTATCTCCTTCTCCATGCACTATTCCCTCTTTATTGCATCCCTAGCTCCCTCTCATTGAAGAATTAACACAGAAATTGAGTCGCTATGAAATACTATGGGTTCTATGACTTCTCCTTCTAAATCGAGTATCGTTTCTATGGAAACGAAAGGATTTTCTTTTGGGATACGACAATCTCATTTCCGATCCACTCATCCTTCTTTACTGCATCCCTCACTCCCACAAATTGACGAATTAACACAGCAATTGCGTCGCAATGAAATACTATGGGTTCTATGACTTCTCCTTCTAAATCGAGTAACGTTTCTATGGAAACGAAAGGATTTTCTTTTGCGATACGAGCATCTCCTTCTCGATGCACTATTCCTTCTTTATTGCATCCCTAGCTCCCTCACATTGAAGAATTAACACAGAAATTGAGACGCTATGAAATAGTATGGGTTCTATGACTTTTCCTTCTAAATCGAGTAACGTTTCTATAGAAACGAAAGGATTTTCTTTTGCGATACGAGTATCTCCTTCTCGATGCACTATTCCTTCTTTATTGCATCCCTAGCTCCCTCACATTGAAGAATTAACACAGAAATTGAGTCGCTATGAAATACTATGGGTTCTATGACTTCTCCTTCTAAATCGAGTAACGTTTCTATGGAAACGAAAGGATTTTCTTTTGCGATACGAGTATCTCCTTCTCGATGCAGTATTCCTTCTATATTGCATCCCTAGCTCCCTCACATTGAAGAATTAACACAGAAATTGAGTCGCTATGAAATACTATGGGTTCTATGACTTCTCCTTCTAAATCGAGTAACGTTTCTATGGAAACGAAAGGATTTTCTTTTGCGATACGAGTATCTCCTTCTCGATGCACTATTCCTTCTTTATTGCATCCCTAGCTCCCTCACATTGAAGAATTAACACAGAAATTGAGTCGCTATGAAATACTATGGGTTCTATGACTTCTCCTTCTAAATCGAGTATCATTTCTATGGAAACGAAAGGATTGTCTTTTGGGATACGACAATCTCATTTCCGATCCACCCATCCTTCTTTACTGCATCCCTCACTCCCACAAATTGACGAATTAACACAGCAATTGCGTCGCAATGAAATACTATGGGTTCTATGACTTCTCCTTCTAAATCGAGTAACGTTTCTATGGAAACGAAAGGTTTTTCTTTTGCGATACGAGTATCTCCTTCTCGAAGCACTATTCCTTCTTTATTGCATCCCTAGCTCCCTCACATTGAAGAATTAACACAGAAATTGAGTCGCTATGACATACTATGGGTTCTATGACTTCTCCTTCTAAATCGAGTAACGTTTCTATGGAAACGAAAGGATTTTCTTTTGCGATACGAGTATCTCCTTCTCGATGCACTGTTCCTTCTTTATTGCATCCCTAGCTCCCTCACATTGAAGAATTAACACAGAAATTGAGTCGCTATGAAATACTATGGGTTCTATGACTTCTCCTTCTAAATCGAGTATCGTTTCTATGGAAACGAAAGGATTTTCTTTTGGGATACGACAATCTCATTTCCGATCCACTCATCCTTCTTTACTGCATCCCTCGCTCCCACAAATTGACGAATTAACACAGCAATTGCGTCGCAATGAAATACTATGGGTTCTATGACTTCTCCTTCTAAATCGAGTAACGTTTCTACGGAAACGAAAGGATTTTCCTTTGCGATACGAGTATCTCCTTCTCGATGCACTATTCCTTCTTTATTGCATCCCTAGCTCCCTCACATTGGAAAATTAACACAGAAATTGAGTCGCTATGAAATACTATGGGTTCTATGACTTCTCCTTCTAAATCGAGTAACGTTTCTATGGAAACGAAAGGATTTTCTTTTGGGATACGAGTATCTCCTTCTCGATGCACTATTCCTTCTTTATTGCATCCCTAGCTCCCTCACATTGAAGAATTAACACAGAAATTGAGTCGCTATGAAATACTATGGGTTCTATAACTTCTCCTTCTAAATCGAGTAACGTCTCTATGGAAAGGAAAGGATTTTCTTTTGCGATACGAGTATCTCCTACACGATGCACTATTCCTTCTTTATTGCATCCCTAGGTCCCTCACATTGAAGAATTAACACAGAAAATGAGTCGCTATGAAATACTATGGGTTCTATGACTTCTCCTTCTAAATCGAGTAACGTTTCTATGGAAACGAAAGGATTTTCTTTTGCGATACGAGTATCTCCTACTCGATGCACTATTCCTTCTTTATTGCATCCCTAGCTCCCTCACATTGAAGAATTAACACAGCAATTGCGTCGCTATGAAATACTATGGGTTCTATGACTTCTCCTTCTAAATCGAGTATCGTTTCTATGGAAACGAAAGGATTTTCTTTAAAGATACGAGTATCTCCTTCTCGATGCACTATTCCTTCTTTATTGCATCCCTAGCTCCCTCACATTGAAGAATTAACACAGAAATTGAGTCGCTATGAAATACTATGGGTTCTATGACTTCTCCTTCTAAATCGAGTATCGTTTCTATGGAAACGAAAGGATTTTCTTTTGGGATACGACAATCTCATTTCCGATCCACTCATCCTTCTTTACTGCATCCCTCACTCCCACAAATTGACGAATTAACACAGCAATTGCTTCGCAATGAAATACCATGGGTTCTATGACTTCTCCTTCTAAATCGAGTAACGTTTCTATGGAAACGAAAGGATTTTCTGTTGCGATACGAGAATCTCCTTCTCGATGCAGTATTCCTTCTTTATTGCATCCCTAGCTCCCTCACATTGAAGAATTAACACAGAAATTGAGTCTCTGTGAAATACTATGGATTCTATGACTTCTCCTTCTAAATCGAGTATCGTTTCTATGGAAACGAAAGGATTTTCTTTTGGGATACGACAATCTCATTTCCGATCCACTCATCCTTCTTTACTGCATCCCTCACTCCCACAAATTGACGAATTAACACAGCAATTGCGTCGCAATGAAATACTATGGGTTCTATGACTTCTCCTTCTAAATCGAGTAACGTTTCTATGGAAACGAAAGGATTTTCTTTTGCGATACGAGTATCTCCTTCTCCATGCACTATTCCCTCTTTATTGCATCCCTAGCTCCCTCTCATTGAAGAATTAACACAGAAATTGAGTCGCTATGAAATACTATGGGTTCTATGACTTCTCCTTCTAAATCGAGTATCGTTTCTATGGAAACGAAAGGATTTTCTTTTGGGATACGACAATCTCATTTCCGATCCACTCATCCTTCTTTACTGCATCCCTCACTCCCACAAATTGACGAATTAACACAGCAATTGCGTCGCAATGAAATACTATGGGTTCTATGACTTCTCCTTCTAAATCGAGTAACGTTTCTATGGAAACGAAAGGATTTTCTTTTGCGATACGAGCATCTCCTTCTCGATGCACTATTCCTTCTTTATTGCATCCCTAGCTCCCTCACATTGAAGAATTAACACAGAAATTGAGTCGCTATGAAATACTATGGGTTCTATGACTTTTCCTTCTAAATCGAGTAACGTTTCTATGGAAACGAAAGGATTTTCTTTTGCGATACGAGTATCTCCTTCTCGATGCACTATTCCTTCTTTATTGCATCCCTAGCTCCCTCACATTGAAGAATTAACACAGAAATTGCGTCGCAATGAAATACTATGGGTTCTATGACTTCTCCTTCTAAATCGAGTAATGTTTCTATGAAAACGAAAGGATTTTCTTTGGCGATACGAGTATCTCCTTCTCGATGCACTATTCCTTCTTTATTGCATCCCTAGCTCCCTCACATTAAAGAATTATCACAGAAATTGAGTCGCTATGAAATACTATGGGTTCTATTACTTCTCCTTCTAAATCGAGTAACGTTTCTATGGAAACGAAAGGATTTTCTTTTGCGATACGAGTATCAGCTTCTCGATGCACTATTCCTTCTTTATTGCATCCCTAGCTCCCTCACATTGAAGAATTAACACAGAAATTGAGTCGCTATGAAATACTATGGGTTCTATGACTTCTCCTTCTAAATCGAGTAATGTTTCTATGGAAACGAAAGGATTTTCTTTTGCGATACGAGTATCTCCTTCTCGATGCACTATTCCTTCTTTATTGCATCCCTAGCTCCCTCACATTGAAGAATTAACACAGAAAATGAGTCGCTATGAAATACTATGGGTTCTATGACTTCTCCTTCTAAATCGAGTTACGTTTCTATGGAAACGAAAGGATTTTCTTTTGCGATACGAGTATCTCCTTCTCGATGCACTATTCCTTCTTTATTGCATCCCTAGCTCCCTCACATTGAAGAATTAACACAGAAATTGAGTCGCTATGAAATACTATGTGTTCTATGACTTCTCCTTCTAAATCGAGTATCGTTTCTATGGAAACGAAACGATTTTCTTTTGGGATACGACAATCTCATTTCCGATCCAGTCATCCTTCTATACTGCATCCCTCACTCCCACAAATTGACGAATTAACACAGCAATTGCGTCGCAATGAAATACTATGGGTTCTATGACTTCTACTTCTAAATCGAGTAACGTTTCTATGGAAACGAAAGGATTCTCTTTTGTGATACGAGTATCTCCTTCTCGATGCACTATTCCTTCTTTATTGCATCCCTAGCTCCCTCACATTGAAGAATTAACACAGAAATTGAGTCGCTATGAAATACTATGTGTTCTATGACTTCTCCTTCTAAATCGGGTATCGTTTCTATGGAAACGAAAGGATTTTCTTTTGCGATACGAGTATCTCCTTCTCGATGCACTATTCCTTCTTTATTGCATCCCTAGCTCCCTCAAATTGAAGAATTAACACAGAAATTGAGTCGCTATGAAATACTATGGGTTCTATGACTTCTCCTTCTAAATCGAGTATCGTTTCTATGGAAACGAAAGGATTTTCTTTTGGGATACGACAATCTCATTTCCGATCCACTCAGCCTTCTTTACTACATCCCTCACTCCCACAAATTGACCAATTAACACAGCAATTGCGTCGCAATGAAATACTATGGGTTCTATGACTTCTCCTTCTAAATCGAGTATCGTTTCTATGGAAACGACTGGCTTTTCTTTTGCGATACGAGTATCTCCTTCTCGATGCACTATTCCTTCTTTATTGCATCCCTAGCTCCCTCACATTGACGAATTAACACAGAAATTGAGTCGCTATGAAATACTTTGGGTTCTTTGACTTCTCCTTCTAAATCAAGTAACGTTTCTATGGAAACGAAAGGATTTTCTTTTGGGATACGACAATCTCATTTCCGATCCACTAATCCTTCTTTACTGCATCCCTCATTCCCACTCATTGACGAATTCAAACGGAAATTGCGTCGCTTTGTAATACTATGCGTTCTAAGACATTTCCTTCTAAATCGAGTAACGTTTCTATGGAAACGACAGGATTTTCTTTTGAGAAACGACAATCACATTTCCGATCCACTAATCCTTCTTTACTGCATCCCGCACTCACACACATTGACGAATTCACACGGAAATTGCGTCGCTATGAAATACTATGGGTTCTATGACATCTCCTTCTAAATCGAGTAACGTTCCTATGGAAACGACAGGATTTTCTTTTGGGATACGACAATCTCATTTCCGATCCACTAATCCTTCTTTACTGCATCCCTCACTCCCACAAATTGACGAATTAACACAGCAATTGCGTCGCAATGAAATACTATGGGTTCTATGACTTGTCCTTCTAAATCGAGTAACGTTTCTATGGAAACGAAAGGATTTTCTTTTGCGATACGAGCATCTCCTTCTCGATGCACTATTCCTTCTTTATTGCATCCCTAGCTCCCTCACATTGAAGAATTAACACAGAAATTGAGTCGCTATGAAATACTATGGGTTCTATGACTTTTCCTTCTAAATCGAGTAACGTTTCTATGGAAACGAAAGGATTTTCTTTTGCGATACGAGTATCTCCTTCTCGATGCACTATTCCTTCTTTATTGCATCCCTAGCTCCCTCACATTGAAGAATTAACACAGAAATTGCGTCGCAATGAAATACTATGGGTTCTATGACTTCTCCTTCTAAATCGAGTAACGTTTCTATGGAAACGAAAGGATTTTCTTTGGCGATACGAGTATCTCCTTCTCGATGCACTATTCCTTCTTTATTGCATCCCTAGCTCCCTCACATTGAAGAATTAACACAGAAATTGAGTCGCTATGAAATACTATGGCTTCTATGACATCTCCTTCTAAATCGAGTAACGTTTCTATGGAAACGAAAGGATTTTCTTTTGCGATACGAGTATCTCCTTCTCGATGCACTATTCCTTCTTTATTGCATCCCTAGCTCCCTCACATTGAAGAATTAACACAGAAATTGAGTCGCTATGAAATACTATGTGTTCTATGACTTCTCCTTCTAAATCGAGTATCGTTTCTATGGAAACGAAAGGATTTTCTTTTGGGATACGACAATCTCATTTCCGATCCACTCATCCTTCTTTACTACATCCCTCACTCCCACAAATTGACCAATTAACACAGCAATTGCGTCGCAATGAAATACTATGGGTTCTATGACTTCTCCTTCTAAATCGAGTATCGTTTCTATGGAAACGACTGGCTTTTCTTTTGCGATACGAGTATCTCCTTCTCGATGCACTATTCCTTCTTTATTGCATCCCTAGCTCCCTCACATTGACGAATTAACACAGAAATTGAGTCGCTATGAAATACTTTGGGTTCTTTGACTTCTCCTTCTAAATCGAGTAACGTTTCTATGGAAACGAAAGGATTTTCTTTTGGGATACGACAATCTCATTTCCGATCCACTAATCCTTCTTTACTGCATCCCTCATTCCCACTCATTGACGAATTCAAACGGAAATTGCGTCGCTTTGTAATACTATGCGTTCTAAGACATTTCCTTCTAAATCGAGTAACGTTTCTATGGAAACGACGGGATTTTCTTTTGAGATACGACAATCACATTTCCGATCCACTAATCCTTCTTTACTGCATCCCGCACTCACACACATTGACGAATTCACACGGAAATTGCGTCGCTATGAAATACTATGGGTTCTATGACTTCTCCTTCTAAATCGAGTAACGTTCCTATGGAAACGACAGGATTTTCTTTTGAGATACGACAATCTCATTTCCGATCCACTAATCCTTCTTTACTGCATCTGTCTCTCCCACACATTGACGAATTCACACGGATATTGCGTAGCTATGAAATTCTATGGGTTCTATGAATTATCCTTCTAAATCGAGTAACGTTTCTATGGAAACGAAAGGATTTTTTTTTTGCGATACGAGTATCTCCTTCTCGATGCACTATTCCTTCTTTATTGCATCCCTAGCTCCCTTACATTGAAGAATTAACACAGAAATTGAGTCGCTATGAAATACTATGGGTTCTATGACTTCTCCTTCTAAATCGAGTAACGTTTCTATGGAAATGAAAGGATTTTCTTTTGCGATACGAGTATCTCCTTCTCGATGCAGTATTCCTTCTATATTGCATCCCTAGCTCCCTCACATTGAAGAATTAACACAGAAATTGAGTCGCTATGAAATACTATGGGTTCTATGACTTCTCCTTCTAAATCGAGTAACGTTTCTATGGAAACGAAAGGATTTTCTTTTGCGATACGAGTATCTCCTTCTCGATGCACTATTCCTTCTTTATTGCATCCCTAGTTCCCTCACATTGAAGAATTAACACAGAAATTGAGTCGCTATGAAATACTATGGGTTCTATGACTTCTCCTTCTAAATCGAGTAACGTTTCTATGGAAACGAAAGGATTTTCTTTTGCGATACGAGTATCTCCTTCTCGATGCACTATTCCTTCTTTATTGCATCCCTAGCTCCCTCACATTGAACAATTAACACAGAAATTGAGTCGCTATGAAATACTATGGGTTCTATGACTTCTCCTTCTAAATCGAGTAACGTTTCTATGGAGACGAAAGGATTTTCTTTTGCGATACGAGTATCTCCTTCTCGATGCACTATTCCTTCTTTATTGCATCCCTAGCTCCCTCACATTGAAGAATTAACACAGAAATTGAGTCGCTATGAAATACTATGTGTTCTATGACTTCTCCTTCTAAATCGAGTATCGTTTCTATGGAAACGAAAGGATTTTCTTTTGGGATACGACAATCTCATTTCCGATCCACTCATCCTTCTTTACTGCATCCCTCACTCCCACAAATTGACGAATTAACACAGCAATTGCGTCGCAATGAAATACTATGGGATCTATGACTTCTCCTTCTAAATCGAGTATCGTTTCTATGGAAACGACTGGCTTTTCTTTTGCGATACGAGTATCTCCTTCTCGATGCACTATTCCTTCTTTATTGCATCCCTAGCTCCCTCACATTGAAGAATTAACACAGAAATTGAGTCGCTATGAAATACTATGGGTTCTATGACTTCTCCTTCTAAATCGAGTAACGTTTCTATGGAAACGAAATGATTTTCTTTTGCGATACGAGTATCTCCTTCTCGATGCACTATTCCTTCTTTATTGCATCTCTAGCTCCCTCACATTGAAGAATTAACACAGAAATTGAGTCGCTATGAAATACTATGGGTTCTATGACTTCTCCTTCTAAATCGAGTAACGTTTCTATGGAAACGAAAGGATTTTCTTTTGCGATACGAGTATCTCCTTCTCGATGCACTATTCCTTCTTTATTGCATCCCTAGCTCCCTCACATTGAAGAATTAACACAGAAATAGAGTCGCTATGAAATACTATGGGTTCTATTACATCTCCTTCTAAATCGAGCAACGTTTCTATGGAAACGAAAGGATTTTCTTTTGCGATACGAGTATCTCCTTCTCGATGCACTATTCCTTCTTTATTGCATCCCTAGCTCCCTCACATTGAAGAATTAACACAGAAACTGAGTCGCTATGAAATACTATGGGTTCTATGACTTCTCCTTCTGAATCGAGTAACGATTCTATGGAAACGAAAGGATTTTCTTTTGGGGTACGAGTATCTCCTTCTCGATGCACTATTCCTTCTTTATTGCATCCCTAGCTCCCACACATTGAAGAATTAACACAGAAATTGAGTCGCTATGAAATACTATGGGTTCTATGACTTCTCCTTCTAAATCGAGTAACGTTTCTATGGAAACGAAAAGATTTTCTTTTAGGATACGAGTATCTCCTTCTCGATGCAGTATTCCTTCTTTATTGCATCATTAGCTCCCTCACATTGAAGAATTAACACAGAAATTCAGTCGCTATTAAATACTATGGGTTCTATGACTTCTCCTTCTAAATCGAGTATCGTTTCTATGGAAACGAAAGGATTTTCTTTTACGATACGAGTATCTCCTTCTCGATGCACTATTCCTTCTTTATTGCATCCCTAGCTCCCTCACATTGAAGAATTAACACAGAAATTGAGTCGCTATGAAATACTATGTGTTCTATGACTTCTCCTTCTAAATCGAGTAACGTTTCTATTGAAACGAAGGGATTTTCTTTTGCGATACGAGTATCTCCTTCTCGATGCACTATTCCTTCTTTATTGCATCCCTAGCTCCCTCACATTGAAGAATTAACACAGAAATTGAGTCGCTATGAAGTACTATGGGTTCTATGACTTCTCCTTCTAAATAGAGTAACGTTTCTATGGAAACGAAAGGATTTTCTTTTGCGATACGAATATCTCCTTCTCGATGCACTATTCCTTCTTTATTGCATCCCTAGCTCCCTCACATTGAAGAATTAACACAGAAATTGAGTCGCTATGAAATACTATGTGTTCTATGACTTCTCCTTCTAAATCGAGTATCGTTTCTATGGAAACGAAAGGATTTTCTTTTGGGATACGACAATCTCATTTCCGATCCACTCATCCTTCTTTACTACATCCCTCACTCCCACAAATTGAGTAATTAACACAGCAATTGCGTCGCAATGAAATACTATGGGTTCTATGACTTCTCCTTCTAAATCGAGTATCGTTTCTATGGAAGCGACTGGCTTTTCTTTTGCGATACGAGTATCTCCTTCTCGATGCACTATTCCTTCTTTATTGCATCCCTAGCTCCCTCACATTGACGAATTAACACAGAAATTGAGTCGCTATGAAATACTTTGGGTTCTTTGACTTCTCCTTCTAAATCGAGTAACGTTTCTATGGAAACGAAAAGATTTTCTTTTGGGATACGACAATCTCATTTCCGATCCACTAATCCTTCTTTACTGCATCCCTCATTCCCACTCATTGACGAATTCAAACGGAAATTGCGTCGCTTTGTAATACTATGCGTTCTAAGACATTTCCTTCTAAATCGAGTAACGTTTCTATGGAAACGACGGGATTTTCTTTTGAGATACGACAATCACATTTCCGATCCACTAATCCTTCTTTACTGCATCCCGCACTCACACACATTGACGAATTCACACGGAAATTGCGTCGCTATGAAATACTATGGGTTCTATGACTTCTCCTTCTAAATCGAGTAACGTTCCTATGGAAACGACAGGATTTTCTTTTGGGATACGACTATCTCATTTCCGATCCACTAATCCTTCTTTACTGCATCTGTCACTCCCACACATTGACGAATTCACACGGATATTGCGTAGCTATGAAATTCTATGGGTTCTATGAATTATCCTTCTAAATCGAGTAACGTTACTATGGAAACGAAAGGATTTTTTTTTTTGCGATACGAGTATCTCCTTCTCGATGCACTATTCCTTCTTTATTGCATCCCTAGCTCCCTCACATTGAAGAATTAACACAGAAATTGAGTCGCTATGAAATACTATGGGTTCTATGACTTCTCCTTCTAAATCGAGTAACGTTTCTATGGAAACGAAAGGATTTTCTTTTGCGATACGAGTATCTCCTTCTCGATGCAGTATTCCTTCTATATTGCATCCCTAGCTCCCTCACATTGAAGAATTAACACAGAAATTGAGTCGCTATGAAATACTATGGGTTCTATGACTTCTCCTTCTAAATCGAGTAACGTTTCTATGGAAACGAAAGGATTTTCTTTTGCGATACGAGTATCTCCTTCTCGATGCACTATTCCTTCTTTATTGCATCCATAGCTCCCTCACATTGAAGAATTAACACAGAAATTGAGTCGCTATGAAATACTATGGGTTCTATGACTTCTCCTTCTAAATCGCGTAACGTTTCTATGGATACGAAAGGATTTTCTTTTGCGATACGAGTATCTCCTTCTCGATGCACTATTCCTTCTTTATTGCATCCCTAGCTCCCTCACATTGAACAATTAACACAGAAATTGAGTCGCTATGAAATACTATGGGTTCTATGACTTCTCCTTCTAAATCGAGTAACGTTTCTATGGAAACGAACGGATTTTCTTTTGCGATACGAGTATCTCCTTCTCGATGCACTATTCCTTCTTTATTGCATCCCTAGCTCCCTCACATTGAAGAATTAACACAGAAATTGAGTCGCTATGATATACTATGTGTTCTATGACTTCTCCTTCTAAATCGAGTATCGTTTCTATGGAAACGAAAGGATTTTCTTTTGGGATACGACAATCTCATTTCCGATCCACTCATCCTTCTTTACTGCATCCCTCACTCAGACAAATTGACGAATTAACACAGCAATTGCGTCGCAATGAAATACTATGGGATCTATGACTTCTCCTTCTAAATCGAGTATCGTTTCTATGGAAACGACTGGCTTTTCTTTTGCGATACGAGTATCTCCTTCTCGATGCACTATTCCTTCTTTATTGCATCCCTAGCTCCCTCACATTGAAGAATTAACACAGAAATTGAGTCGCTATGAAATACTATGGGTTCTATGACTTCTCCTTCTAAATCGAGTAACGTTTCTATGGAAACGAAAGGATTTTCTTTTGCGAAACGAGTATCTCCCTCTCGATGCACTATACCTTCTTTATTGCATCTCTAGCTCCCTCACATTGAAGAATTAACACAGAAATTGAGTCGCTATGAAATACTATGGGTTCTATGACTTCTCCTTCTAAATCGAGTAACGTTTCTATGGAAACGAAAGGATTTTCTTTTGCGCTACGAGTATCTCCTTCTCGATGCACTATTCCTTCTTTATTGCATCCCTAGCTCCCTCACATTGAAGAATTAACACAGAAATTGAGTCGCTATGAAATACTATGGGTTCTATGACTTCTCCTTCTAAATCGAGTAACGTTTCTATGGAAACGAAAGGATTTTCTTTTGCGATACGAGTATCTCCTTCTCGATGCACTATTCCTTCTTTATTGCATCCCTAGCTCCCTCACATTGAAGAATTAACACAGAAACTGAGTCGCTATGAAATACTATGGGTTCTATGACTTCTCCTTCTAAATCGAGTAACGATTCTATGGAAACGAAAGGATTTTCTTTTGGGGTACGAGTATCTCCTTCTCGATGCACTAGTCCTTCTTTATTGCATCCCTAGCTCCCACACATTGAAGAATTAACACAGAAATTGAGTCGCTATGAAATACTATGGGTTCTATGACTTCTCCTTCTAAATCGAGTAACGTTTCTATGGAAACGAACGGATTTTCTTTTGCGATACGAGTATCTCCTTCTCGATGCACTGTTCCTTCTTTATTGCATCCCTAGCTCCCTCACATTGAAGAATTAACACAGAAATTGAGTCGCTATGAAATACTATGTGTTCTATGACTTCTCCTTCTAAATCGAGTATCGTTTCTATGGAAACGAAAGGATTTTCTTTTGGGATACGACAATCTCATTTCCGATCCACTCATCCTTCTTTACTGCATCCCTCACTCAGACAAATTGACGAATTAACACAGCAATTGCGTCGCAATGAAATACTATGGGATCTATGACTTCTCCTTCTAAATCGAGTATCGTTTCTATGGAAACGACTGGCTTTTCTTTTGCGATACGAGTATCTCCTTCTCGATGCACTATTCCTTCTTTATTGCATCCCTAGCTCCCTCACATTGAAGAATTAACACAGAAATTGAGTCGCTATGAAATACTATGGGTTCTATGACTTCTCCTTCTAAATCGAGTAACGTTTCTATGGAAACGAAAGGATTTTCTTTTGCGATACGAGTATCTCCTTCTCGATGCACTATTCCTTCTTTATTGCATCCCTAGCTCCCTCACATTGAAGAATTAACACAGAAATAGAGTCGCTATGAAATACTATGGGTTCTATTACATCTCCTTCTAAATCGAGTAACGTTTCTATGGAAACGAAAGGATTTTCTTTTGCGAAACGAGTATCTCCCTCTCGATGCACTATACCTTCTTTATTGCATCTCTAGCTCCCTCACATTGAAGAATTAACACAGAAATTGAGTCGCTATGAAATACTATGGGTTCTATGACTTCTCCTTCTAAATCGAGTAACGTTTCTATGGAAACGAAAGGATTTTCTTTTGCGCTACGAGTATCTCCTTCTCGATGCACTATTCCTTCTTTATTGCATCCCTAGCTCCCTCACATTGAAGAATTAACACAGAAATTGAGTCGCTATGAAATACTATGGGTTCTATGACTTCTCCTTCTAAATCGAGTAACGTTTCTATGGAAACGAAAGGATTTTCTTTTGCGATACGAGTATCTCCTTCTCGATGCACTATTCCTTCTTTATTGCATCCCTAGCTCCCTCACATTGAAGAATTAACACAGAAACTGAGTCGCTATGAAATACTATGGGTTCTATGACTTCTCCTTCTAAATCGAGTAACGATTCTATGGAAACGATAGGATTTTCTTTTGGGGTACGAGTATCTCCTTCTCGATGCACTAGTCCTTCTTTATTGCATCCCTAGCTCCCACACATTGAAGAATTAACACAGAAATTGAGTCGCTATGAAATACTATGGGTTCTATGACTTCTCCTTCTAAATCGAGTAACGTTTCTATGGAAACGAACGGATTTTCTTTTGCGATACGAGTATCTCCTTCTCGATGCACTATTCCTTCTTTATTGCATCCCTAGCTCCCTCACATTGAAGAATTAACACAGAAATTGAGTCGCTATGAAATACTATGTGTTCTATGACTTCTCCTTCTAAATCGAGTATCGTTTCTATGGAAACGAAAGGATTTTCTTTTGGGATACGACAATCTCATTTCCGATCCACTCATCCTTCTTTACTGCATCCCTCACTCAGACAAATTGACGAATTAACACAGCAATTGCGTCGCAATGAAATACTATGGGATCTATGACTTCTCCTTCTAAATCGAGTATCGTTTCTATGGAAACGACTGGCTTTTCTTTTGCGATACGAGTATCTCCTTCTCGATGCACTATTCCTTCTTTATTGCATCCCTAGCTCCCTCACATTGAAGAATTAACACAGAAATTGAGTCGCTATGAAATACTATGGGTTCTATGACTTCTCCTTCTAAATCGAGTAACGTTTCTATGGAAACGAAAGGATTTTCTTTTGCGATACGAGTATCTCCTTCTCGATGCACTATTCCTTCTTTATTGCATCCCTAGCTCCCTCACATTGAAGAATTAACACAGAAATAGAGTCGCTATGAAATACTATGGGTTCTATTACATCTCCTTCTAAATCGAGTAACGTTTCTATGGAAACGAAAGGATTTTCTTTTGCGATACGAGTATCTCCTTCTCGATGCACTATTCCTTCTTTATTGCATCCCTAGCTCCCTCACATTGAAGAATTAACACAGAAACTGAGTCGCTATGAAATACTATGGGTTCTATGACTTCTCCTTCTAAATCGAGTATCGTTTCTATGGAAACGAAAGGATTTTCTTTTACGATACGAGTATCTCCTTCTCGATGCACTATTCCTTCTTTATTGCATCCCTAGCTCCCTCACATTGAAGAATTAACGCAGAAATTGAGTCGCTATGAAATACTATGGGTTCTATGACTTCTCCTTCTAAATCGAGTAACGTTTCTATTGAAACGAAAGGATTTTCTTTTGCGATACGAGTATCTCCTTCTCGATGCACTATTCCTTCTTTATTGCATCCCTAGCTCCCTCACATTGAAGAATTAACACAGAAATTGAGTCGCTATGAAGTACTATGGGTTCTATGACTTCTCCTTCTAAATAGAGTAACGTTTCTATGGAAACGAAAGGATTTTCTTTTGCGATACGAGTATCTCCTTCTCGATGCACTATTCCTTCTTTATTGCATCCCTAGCTCCCTCACATTGAAGAATTAACACAGAAATTGAGTCGCTATGAAATACTATGTGTTCTATGACTTCTCCTTCTAAATCGAGTATCGTTTCTATGGAAACGAAAGGATTTTCTTTTGGGATACGACAATCTCATTTCCGATCCACTCATCCTTCTTTACTACATCCCTCACTCCCACAAATTGAGTAATTAACACAGCAATTGCGTCGCAATGAAATACTATGGGTTCTATGACTTCTCCTTCTAAATCGAGTATCGTTTCTATGGAAACGACTGGCTTTTCTTTTGCGATACGAGTATCTCCTTCTCGATGCACTATTCCTTCTTTATTGCATCCCTAGCTCCCTCACATTGACGAATTAACACAGAAATTGAGTCGCTATGAAATACTATGGGTTCTATGACTTCTCCTTCTAAATCGAGTAACGTTTCTATGGAAACGAAAGGATTTTCTTTTGCGATACGAGTATCTCCTTCTCGATGCACTATTCCTTCTTTATTGCATCCATAGCTCCCTCACATTGAAGAATTAACACAGAAATTGAGTCGCTATGAAATACTATGGGTTCTATGACTTCTCCTTCTAAATCGCGTAACGTTTCTATGGATACGAAAGGATTTTCTTTTGCGATACGAGTATCTCCTTCTCGATGCACTATTCCTTCTTTATTGCATCCCTAGCTCCCTCACATTGAACAATTAACACAGAAATTGAGTCGCTATGAAATACTATGGGTTCTATGACTTCTCCTTCTAAATCGAGTAACGTTTCTATGGAAACGAACGGATTTTCTTTTGCGATACGAGTATCTCCTTCTCGATGCACTATTCCTTCTTTATTGCATCCCTAGCTCCCTCACATTGAAGAATTAACACAGAAATTGAGTCGCTATGAAATACTATGTGTTCTATGACTTCTCCTTCTAAATCGAGTATCGTTTCTATGGAAACGAAAGGATTTTCTTTTGGGATACGACAATCTCATTTCCGATCCACTCATCCTTCTTTACTGCATCCCTCACTCAGACAAATTGACGAATTAACACAGCAATTGCGTCGCAATGAAATACTATGGGATCTATGACTTCTCCTTCTAAATCGAGTATCGTTTCTATGGAAACGACTGGCTTTTCTTTTGCGATACGAGTATCTCCTTCTCGATGCACTATTCCTTCTTTATTGCATCCCTAGCTCCCTCACATTGAAGAATTAACACAGAAATTGAGTCGCTATGAAATACTATGGGTTCTATGACTTCTCCTTCTAAATCGAGTAACGTTTCTATGGAAACGAAAGGATTTTCTTTTGCGATACGAGTATCTCCTTCTCGATGCACTATTCCTTCTTTATTGCATCTCTAGCTCCCTCACATTGAAGAATTAACACAGAAATTGAGTCGCTATGAAATACTATGGGTTCTATGACTTCTCCTTCTAAATCGAGTAACGTTTCTATGGAAACGAAAGGATTTTCTTTTGCGCTACGAGTATCTCCTTCTCGATGCACTATTCCTTCTTTATTGCATCCCTAGCTCCCTCACATTGAAGAATTAACACAGAAATTGAGTCGCTATGAAATACTATGGGTTCTATGACTTCTCCTTCTAAATCGAGTAACGTTTCTATGGAAACGAAAGGATTTTCTTTTGCGATACGAGTATCTCCTTCTCGATGCACTATTCCTTCTTTATTGCATCCCTAGCTCCCTCACATTGAAGAATTAACACAGAAACTGAGTCGCTATGAAATACTATGGGTTCTATGACTTCTCCTTCTAAATCGAGTAACGATTCTATGGAAACGAAAGGATTTTCTTTTGGGGTACGAGTATCTCCTTCTCGATGCACTAGTCCTTCTTTATTGCATCCCTAGCTCCCACACATTGAAGAATTAACACAGAAATTGAGTCGCTATGAAATACTATGGGTTCTATGTCTTCTCCTTCTAAATCGAGTAACGTTTCTATGGAAACGAAAAGATTTTCTTTTGGGATACGAGTATCTCCTTCTCGATGCACTATTCCTTCTTTATTGCATCCCTAGCTCCCTCACATTGAAGAATTAACACAGAAATTCAGTCGCTATTAAATACTATGGGTTCTATGACTTCTCCTTCTAAATCGAGTATCGTTTGTATGGAAACGAAAGGATTTTCTTTTGCGATACGAGTATCTCCTTCTCGATGCACTATTCCTTCTTTATTGCATCCCTAGCTCCCTCACATTGAAGAATTAACACAGAAATTGAGTCGCTATGAAATACTATGGGTTCTATGAATTCTCCTTCTAAATCGAGAAACGTTTCTATTGAAACGAAAGGATTTTCTTTTGCGATACGAGTATCTCCTTCTCGATGCACTATTCCTTCTTTATTGCATCCCTAGCTCCCTCACATTGAAGAATTAACACAGAAATTGAGTCGCTATGAAATACTATGGGTTCTATGACTTCTCCTTCTAAATCGAGTAACGTTTCTATGGAAACGAAAGGATTTTCTTTTGCGATACGAGTATCTCCTTCTCGATGCACTATTCCTTCTTTATTGCATCCCTAGCTCCCTCACATTGAAGAATTAACACAGAAATTGAGTCGCTATGAAATACTATGTGTTCTATGACTTCTCCTTCTAAATCGAGTATCGTTTCTATGGAAACGAAAGGATTTTCTTTTGGGATACGACAATCTCATTTCCGATCCACTCATCCTTCTTTACTACATCCCTCACTCCCACAAATTGACAAATTAACACAGCAATTGCGTCGCAATGAAATACTATGGGTTCTATGACTTCTCCTTCTAAATCGAGTATCGTTTCTATGGAAACGACTGGCTTTTCTTTTGCGATACGAGTATCTCCTTCTCGATGCACTATTCCTTCTTTATTGCATCCCTAGCTCCCTCACATTGACGAATTAACACAGAAATTGAGTCGCTATGAAATACTTTGGGTTCTTTGACTTCTCCTTCTAAATCGAGTAACGTTTCTATGGAAACGAAAGGATTTTCTTTTGGGATACGACAATCTCATTTCCGATCCACTAATCCTTCTTTACTGCATCCCTCATTCCCACTCATTGACGAATTCAAACGGAAATTGCGTCGCTTTGTAATACTATGCGTTCTAAGACATTTCCTTCTAAATCGAGTAACGTTTCTATGGAAACGACGGGATTTTCTTTTGAGATACGACAGTCACATTTCCGATCCACTAATCCTTCTTTACTGCATCCCGCACTCACACACATTGACGAATTCACACGGAAATTGCGTCGCTATGAAATACTATGGGTTCTATGACTTCTCCTTCTAAATCGAGTAACGTTCCTATGGAAACGACAGGATTTTCTTTTGGGATACGACAATCTCATTTCCGATCCACTAATCCTTCTTTACTGCATCTGTCACTCCCACACATTGACGTATTCACACGGATATTGCGTAGCTATGAAATTCTATGGGTTCTATGAATTATCCTTCTAAATCGAGTAACGTTTCAATGGAAACGAAAGGATTTTTTTTTTTTGCGATACGAGTATCTCCTTCTCGATGCACTATTCCTTCTTTATTGCATCCCTAGCTCCCTCACATTGAAGAATTAACACAGAAATTGAGTCGCTATGAAATACTATGGGTTCTATGACTTCTCCTTCTAAATCGAGTAACGTTTCTATGGAAACGAAAGGATTTTCTTTTGCGAAACGAGTATCTCCTTCTCGATGCACTATTCCTTCTATATTGCATCCCTAGCTCCCTCACATTAAAGAATTAACACAGAAATTGAGTCGCTATGAAATACTATGGGTTCTATGACTTCTCCTTCTAAATCGAGTAACGTTTCTATGGAAACGAAAGGATTTTCTTTTGCGATACGAGTATCTCCTTCTCGATGCACTATTCCTTCTTTATTGCATCCCTAGCTCCCTCACATTGAAGAATTAACACAGAAATTGAGTCGCTATGAAATACTATGGGTTCTATGACTTCTCCTTCTAAATCGAGTAACGTTTCTATGGAAACGAAAGGATTTTCTTTTGCGATACGAGTATCTCCTTCTCGATGCACTATTCCTTCTTTATTGCATCCCTAGCTCCCTCACATTGAACAATTAACACAGAAATTGAGTCGCTATGAAATACTATGGGTTCTATGACTTCTCCTTCTAAATCGAGTAACGTTTCTATGGAAAGGAAAAGATTTTCTTTTGCGATACGAGTATCTCCTTCTCGATGCACTATTCCTTCTTTATTGCATCCCTAGCTCCCTCACATTGAAGAATTAACACAGAAATTGAGTCGCTATAAAAAACTATGTGTTCTATGACTTCTCCTTCTAAATCGAGTATCGTTTCTATGGAAACGAAAGGATTTTCTTTTGGGATACGACAATCTCATTTCCGATCCACTCATCCTTCTTTACTGCATCCCTCACTCCCACAAATTGACGAATTAACACAGCAATTGCGTCGCAATGAAATACTATGGGATCTATGACTTCTCCTTCTAAATCGAGTATCGTTTCTATGGAAACGACTGGCTTTTCTTTTGCGATACGAGTATCTCCTTCTTGATGCACTATTCCTTCTTTATTGCATCCCTAGCTCCCTCACATTGAAGAATTAACACAGAAATTGAGTCGCTATGAAATACTATGGGTTCTACGACTTCTCCTTCTAAATCGAGTAACGTTTCTATGGAAACGAAAGGATTTTCTTTTGCGATACGAGTATCTCCTTCTCGATGCACTATTCCTTCTTTATTGCATCTCTAGCTCCCTCACATTGAAGAATTAACACAGAAATTGAGTCGCTATGAAATACTATGGGTTCTATGACTTCTCCTTCTAAATCGAGTAACGTTTCTATGGAAACGAAAGGATTTTCTTTTGCGATACGAGTATCTCCTTCTCGATGCACTATTACTTCTTTATTGCATCCCTAGCTCCCTCACATTGAAGAATTAACACAGAAATTGAGTCGCTATGAAATACTATGGGTTCTATGACATCTCCTTCTAAATCGAGTAACGTTTCTATGGAAACGAAAGGATTTTCTTTTGCGATACGAGTATCTCCTTCTCGATGCACTATTCCTTCTTTATTGCATCCCTAGCTCCCTCACATTGAAGAATTAACACAGAAACTGAGTCGCTATGAAATACTATGGGTTCTATGACTTCTCCTTCTAAATCGAGTAACGATTCTATGGAAACGAAAGGATTTTCTTTTGGGGTACGAGTATCTCCTTCTCGATGCACTATTCTTTCTTTATTGCATCCCTAGCTCCCACACATTGAACAATTAACACAGAAATTGAGTCGCTATGAAATACTATGGGTTCCATGACTTCTCCTTCTAAATCGAGTAACGTTTCTATGGAAACGAAAAGATTTTCTTTTGGGATACGAGTATCTCCTTCTCGATGCACTATTCCTTCTTTATTGCATCCCTAGCTCCCTCACATTGAAGAATTAACACAGAAATTCAGTCGCTATTAAATACTATGGGTTCTATGACTTCTCCTTCTAAATCGAGTATCGTTTCTATGGAAACGAAAGGATTTTCTTTTGCGATACGAGTATCTCCTTCTCGATGCACTATTCCTTCTTTATTGCATCCCTAGCTCCCTCACATTGAAGAATTAACACAGAAATTGAGTAGCTATGAAAAACTATGGGTTCTATGACTTCTCCTTCTAAATCGAGAAACGTTTCTATGGAAACGAAAGGATTTTCTTTTGGGATACGAGTATCTCCTTCTCGATGCACTATTCCTTCTTTATTGCATCCCTAGCTCCCTCACATTGAAGAATTAACACAGAAATTGAGTCGCTATGAAATATTATGGGTTCTATGACTTCTCCTTCTAAAACGAGTATCGTTTCTAAGGAAACGAAAGGATTTTCTTTTGCGATACGAGTATCTCCTTCTCGATGCACTATTCCTTCTTTATTGCATCCCTAGCTCCCTCACATTGAAGAATTAACACAGAAATTGAGTCGCTATGAAATACTATGGGTTCTATGACTTCTCCTTCTAAATCGAGTAACGTTTCTATGGAAACGAAAGGATTTTCTTTTGCGATACGAGTATCTCCTTCTCGATGCACTATTCCTTCTTTATTGCATCCCTAGCTCCCTCACATTGAAGAATTAACACAGAAATTGAGTCGCTATGAAATACTATGTGTTCTATGACTTCTCCTTCTAAATCGAGTATCGTTTCTATGGAAACGAAAGGATTTTCTTTTGGGATACGACAATCTCATTTCCGATCCACTCATCCTTCTTTACAACATGCCTCACTCCCACAAATTGACCAATTAACACAGCAATTGCGTCGCAATGAAATACTATGGGTTCTATGACTTCTCCTTCTAAATCGAGTATCGTTTCTATGGAAACGACTGGCTTTTCTTTTGCGATACGAGTATCTCCTTCTCGATGCACTATTCCTTCTTTATTGCATCCCTAGCTCCCTCACATTGACGAATTAACACAGAAATTGAGTCGCTATGAAATACTTTGGGTTCTTTGACTTCTCCTTCTAAATCGAGTAATGTTTCTATGGAACCGAAAGGATTTTCTTTTGGGATACGACATTCTCATTTCCGATCCACTAATCCTTCTTTACTGCATCCCTCATTCCCACTCATTGACGAATTCAAACGGAAATTGCGTCGCTTTGTAATACTATGCGTTCTAAGACATTTCCTTCTAAATCGAGTAACGTTTCTATGGAAACGACGGGATTTTCTTTTGAGATACGACAATCACATTTCCGATCCACTAATCCTTCTTTACTGCATCCCGCACTCACTCACATTGACGAATTCACACGGAAATTGCGTCGCTATGAAATACTATGGGTTCTATGACTTCTCCTTCTAAATCGAGTAACGTTCCTATGGAAACGACAGGATTTTCTTTTGGGATACGACAATCTCATTTCCGATCCACTAATCCTTCTTTACTGCATCTGTCACTCCCACACATTGACGAATTCACACGGATATTGCGTAGCTATGAAATTCTATGGGTTCTATGAATTATCCTTCTAAATCGAGTAACGTTTCTATGGAAACGAAAGGATTTTTTTTTTGCGATACGAGTATCTCCTTCTCGATGCACTATTCCTTCTTTATTGCATCCCTAGCTCCCTCACATTGAAGAATTAACACAGAAATTGAGTCGCTATGAAATACTATGGGTTCTATGACTTCTCCTTCTAAATCGAGTAACGTTTCTATGGAAACGAAAGGATTTTCTTTTGCGATACGAGTATCTCCTTCTCGATGCAGTATTCCTTCTATATTGCATCCCTAGCTCCCTCACATTGAAGAATTAACACAGAAATTGAGTCGCTATGAAATACTATGGGTTCTATGACTTCTCCTTCTAAATCGAGTAACGTTTCTATGGAAACGAAAGGATTTTCTTTTGCGATACGAGTATCTCCTTCTCGATGCACTATTCCTTCTTTATTGCATCCCTAGCTCCCTCACATTGAAGAATTAACACAGAAATTGAGTCGCTATGAAATACTATGGGTTCTATGACTTCTCCTTCTCAATCGAGTAACGTTTCTATGGAAACGAAAGGATTTTCTTTTGCGATACGAGTATCTCCTTCTCGATGCACTATTCCTTCTTTATTGCATCCCTAGCTCCCTCACATTGAACAATTAACACAGAAATTGAGTCGCTATGAAATACTATGGGTTCTATGACTTCTCCTTCTAAATCGAGTAACGTTTCTATGGTAACGAAAGGATTTTCTTTTGCGATACGAGTATCTCCTTCTCGATCCACTCATCCTTCTTTACGGCATCCCTCACTCCCACAAATTGACGAATTAACACAGCAATTGCGTCGCAATGAAATACTATGGGATCTATGACTTCTCCTTCTAAATCGAGTATCGTTTCTATGGAAACGACTGGCTTTTCTTTTGCAATACGAGTATCTCCTTCTCGATGCACTGTTCCTTCTTTATTGCATCCCTAGCTCCCTCACATTGAAGAATTAACTCAGAAATTGAGTCGCTATGAAATACTATGGGTTCTATGACTTCTCCTTCTAAATCGAGTAACGTTTCTATGGAAACGAAAGGATTTTCTTTTGCGATACGAGTATCTCCTTCTCGATGCACTATTCCTTCTTTATTGCATCCCTAGCTCCCTCACATTGAAGAATTAACACAGAAATTGAGTCGCTATGATATACTATGGTTTCTATGACTTCTCCTTCTAAATCGAGTAACGTTTCTATGGAAACGAAAGGATTTTCTTTTGCGATACGAGTATCTCCTTCTCGATGCACTATTCCTTCTTTATTGCATCCCTAGCTCCCTCACATTGAAGAATTAACACAGAAATTGAGTCGCTATGAAATACTATGGGTTCTATGACTTCTCCTTCTAAATCGAGTAACGTTTCTATGGAAAGGAAAGGATTTTCTTTTGGGATACGAGTATCTCCTTCTCGATGCACTATTCCTTCTTTATTGCATCCCTAGCTCCCTCACATTGAAGAATTAACACAGAATCTGAGTCGCTATGAGATACTATGGGTTCTATGACTTCTCCTTCTAAATCGAGTATCGTTTCTATGGAAACGAAAGGATTTTCTTTTGCGATACGAGTATCTCCTTCTCGATGCACTATTCCTTCTTTATTGCATCCCTAGCTCCCTCACATTGAAGAATTGACACAGAAATTGAGTCGCTAAGAAATACTATGGGTTCTATGACTTCTCCTTCTAAATCGAGTAACGTTTCTATGGAAAGGAAAGATTTTCTTTTGCGATACGAGTATCTCCTTCTCGATGCACTATTCCTTCTTTATTGCATCCCTAGCTCCCTCACATTGAAGAATTAACACAGAAATTGAGTCGCTATGAAATACTATGTGTTCTATGAGTTCCCCTTCTAAATCGAGTATCGTTTCTATGGAAACGAAAGGATTTTCTTTTGGGATACGACAATCTCATTTCCGATCCACTCATCCTTCTTTACTGCATCCCTCACTCCCACAAATTGACGAATTAACACAGCTATTGCGTCGCAATGAAATACTATGGGTTCTATGACTTCTCCTTCTAAATCGAGTAACATTTCTATGGAAACGAAAGGATTTTCTTTTGGGATACGAGTATCTCCTTCTCGACGCACTATTCCTTCTTTATTGCATCTCTAGCTCCCTCACATTGAAGAATTAACACAGAAATTGAGTCGCTATGAAATACTATTGGTTCTATGACTTCTCCTTCTAAATCGAGAAACGTTTCTATGGAAACGAAAGGATTTTCTTTTGGGATACGAGTATCTCCTTCTCGATGCACTATTCCTTCTTTATTGCATCCTAGCTCCCTCACATTGAAGAATTAACACAGAAATTGAGTCGCTATGAAATACTATGGGTTCTATGACTTCTCCTTCTAAATCGAGTAACGTTTCTATGGAAACGAAACCATTTTCTTTTGCGATACGAGTATCTCCTTCTCGATGCACTATTCCTTCTTTATTGCATCCCTAGCTCCCTCACATTGAAGAATTAACACAGAAATTGAGTCGCTATGAAATACTATGGGTTATATGACTTCTCCTTCTAAATCGAGTTTCGTTTCTATGGAAACGAAAGGATTTTCTTTTGGGATACGAGTATCTCCTTCTCGATGCACTATTCCTTCTTAATTGCATCCCTAGCTCCCTCACATTGAAGAATTAACACAGAAATTGAGTCGCTATGAAATACTATGGGTTCTATGGCTTCTCCTTCTAAAACGAGTATCGTTTCTAAGGAAACGAAAGGATTTTCTTTTGCGATACGAGTAACTCCTTCTCGATGCACTATTCCTTCTTTATTGCATCCCTAGCTCCCTCACATTGAACAATTAACACAGAAATTGAGTCGCTATGAAATACTATGGGTTCTATGACTTCTCCTTCTAAATCGAGTAACGTTTCTATGGAAACGAAAGGATTTTCTTTTGCGATACGAGTATCTCCTTCTCGATGCACTATTCCTTCTTTATTGCATCCCTAGCTCCCTCACATTGAAGAATTAACACAGAAATTGAGTCGCTATGAAATACTATGTGTTCTATGACTTCTCCTTCTAAATCGAGTATCGTTTCTATGGAAACGAAAGGATTTTCTTTTGGGATACGAGTATCTCCTTCTCGATGCACTATTCCTTCTTTATTGCATCCCTAGCTCCCTCACATTGAAGAATTAACACAGAAATTCAGTCGCTATTAAATACTATGGGTTCTATGACTTCTCCAACTAAATCGAGTATCGTTTCTATGGAAACGAAAGGATTATCTTTTGCGATACGAGTATCTCCTTCTCGATGCACTATTCCTTCTTTATTGCATCCCTAGCTCCCTCACATTGAAGAATTAAAACAGAAATTGAGTAGCTATGAAAAACTATGGGTTCTATGACTTCTCCTTCTAAATCGAGAAACGTTTCTATGGAAACGAAAGGATTTTCTTTTGGGATACGAGAATCTCCTTCTCGATGCACTATTCCGTCTTTATTGCATCCCTAGCTCCCTCACATTGAAGAATTAACACAGAAATTGAGTCGCTATGAAATACTATGGGTTCTATGACTTCTCCTTCTAAAACGAGTATCGTTTCTAAGGAAACGAAAGGATTTTCTTTTGCGATACGAGTATCTCCGTCTCGATGCACTATTCCTTCTTTATTGCATCCCTAGCTCCCTCACATTGAAGAATTAACACAGAAATTGAGTCGCTATGAAATACTATGGGTTCTATGACTTCTCCTTCTAAATCGAGTAACGTTTCTATGGAAACGAAAGGATTTTCTTTTGCGATACGAGTATCTCCTTCTCGATGCACTATTCCTTCTTTATTGCATCCCTAGCTCCCTCACATTGAACAATTAACACAGAAATTGAGTCGCTATGAAGTACTATGGGTTCTATGACTTCTCCTTCTAAATCGAGTAACGTTTCTATGGAAACGAAAGGATTTTCTTTTGCGATACGAGTATCTCCTTCTCGATGCACTATTCCTTCTTTATTGCATCCCTAGCTCCCTCACATTGAAGAATTAACACAGAAATTGAGTCGCTATGAAATACTATGTGTTCTATGACTTCTCCTTCTAAATCGAGTATCGTTTCTATGGAAACGAAAGGATTTTCTTTTGGGATACGACAATCTCATTTCCGATATACTCATCCTTCTTTACTGCATCCCTCACTCCCACAAATTGACGAATTAACACAGCAATTGCGTCGCAATGAAATACTATGGGATCTATGACTTCTCCTTCTAAATCGAGTATCGTTTCTATGGAAACGACTGGCTTTTCTTTTGCAATACGAGTATCTCCTTCTCGATGCACTATTCCTTCTTTATTGCATCCCTAGCTCCCTCACATTGAAGAATTAACACAGAAATTGAGTCGCTATGAAATACTATGGGTTCTATGACTTCTCCTTCTAAATCGAGTAACGTTTCTATGGAAACGAAAGGATTTTCTTTTGCGATACGAGTATCTCCTTCTCGATGCACTATTCCTTCTTTATTGCATCCCTAGCTCCCTCACATTGAAGAATTAACACAGAAATTGAGTCGCTATGATATACTATGGTTTCTATGACTTCTCCTTCTAAATCGAGTAACGTTTCTATGGAAACGAAAGGATTTTCTTTTGCGATACGAGTATCTCCTTCTCGATGCACTATTCCTTCTTTATTGCATCCCTAGCTCCCTCACATTGAAGAATTAACACAGAAATTGAGTCGCTATGAAATACTATGGGTTCTATGACTTCTCCTTCTAAATCGAGTAACGTTTCTATGGAAAGGAAAGGATTTTCTTTTGGGATACGAGTATCTCCTTCTCGATGCACTATTCCTTCTTTATTGCATCCCTAGCTCCCTCACATTGAAGAATTAACACAGAATCTGAGTCGCTATGAGATACTATGGGTTCTATGACTTCTCCTTCTAAATCGAGTATCGTTTCTATGGAAACGAAAGGATTTTCTTTTGCGATACGAGTATCTCCTTCTCGATGCACTATTCCTTCTTTATTGCATCCCTAGCTCCCTCACATTGAAGAATTGACACAGAAATTGAGTCGCTAAGAAATACTATGGGTTCTATGACTTCTCCTTCTAAATCGAGTAACGTTTCTATGGAAAGGAAAGATTTTCTTTTGCGATACGAGTATCTCCTTCTCGATGCACTATTCCTTCTTTATTGCATCCCTAGCTCCCTCACATTGAAGAATTAACACAGAAATTGAGTCGCTATGAAATACTATGTGTTCTATGAGTTCTCCTTCTAAATCGAGTATCGTTTCTATGGAAACGAAAGGATTTTCTTTTGGGATACGACAATCTCATTTCCGATCCACTCATCCTTCTTTACTGCATCCCTCACTCCCACAAATTGACGAATTAACACAGCTATTGCGTCGCAATGAAATACTATGGGTTCTATGACTTCTCCTTCTAAATCGAGTAACATTTCTATGGAAACGAAAGGATTTTCTTTTGGGATACGAGTATCTCCTTCTCGACGCACTATTCCTTCTTTATTGCATCTCTAGCTCCCTCACATTGAAGAATTAACACAGAAATTGAGTCGCTATGAAATACTATTGGTTCTATGACTTCTCCTTCTAAATCGAGAAACGTTTCTATGGAAACGAAAGGATTTTCTTTTGGGATACGAGTATCTCCTTCTCGATGCACTATTCCTTCTTTATTGCATCCTAGCTCCCTCACATTGAAGAATTAACACAGAAATTGAGTCGCTATGAAATACTATGGGTTCTATGTGTTCTCCTTCTAAATCGAGTAACGTTTCTATGGAAACGAAACGATTTTCTTTTGCGATACGAGTATCTCCTTCTCGATGCACTATTCCTTCTTTATTGCATCCCTAGCTCCCTCACATTGAAGAATTAACACAGAAATTGAGTCGCTATGAAATACTATGGGTTATATGACTTCTCCTTCTAAATCGAGTTTCGTTTCTATGGAAACGAAAGGATTTTCTTTTGGGATACGAGTATCTCCTTCTCGATGCACTATTCCTTCTTTATTGCATCCCTAGCTCCCTCACATTGAAGAATTAACACAGAAATTGAGTCGCTATGAAATACTATGGGTTCTATGGCTTCTCCTTCTAAAACGAGTATCGTTTCTAAGGAAACGAAAGGATTTTCTTTTGCGATACGAGTATCTCCTTCTCGATGCACTATTCCTTCTTTATTGCATCCCTAGCTCCCTCACATTGAAGAATTAATACAGAAATTGAGTCGCTATGAAATACTATGGGTTCTATGACTTCTCCTTCTAAATCGAGTAACGTTTCTATGGAAACGAAAGGATTTTCTTTTGCGATACGAGTATCTCCTTCCCGATGCACTATTCCTTCTTTATTGCATCCCTAGCTCCCTCACATTGAACAATTAACACAGAAATTGAGTCGCTATGAAATACTATGGGTTCTATGACTTCTCCTTCTAAATCGAGTAACGTTTCTATGGAAACGAAAGGATTTTCTTTTGCGATACGAGTATCTCCTTCTCGATGCACTATTCCTTCTTTATTGCATCCCTAGCTCCCTCACATTGAAGAATTAACACAGAAATTGAGTCGCTATGAAATACTATGTGTTCTATGACTTCTCCTTCTAAATCGAGTATCGTTTCTATGGAAACGAAAGGATTTTCTTTTGGGATACGACAATCTCATTTCCGATCCACTCATCCTTCTTTCTGCATCCCTCACTCCCACAAATTGACGAATTAACACAGCAATTGCGTCGCAATGAAATACTATGGGATCTATGACTTCTCCTTCTAAATCGAGTATCGTTTCTATGGAAACGACTGGCTTTTCTTTTGCGATACGAGTATCTCCTTCTCGATGCACTATTCCTTCTTTATTGCATCCCTAGCTCCCTCACATTGAAGAATTAACACAGAAATTGAGTCGCTATGAAATACTATGGGTTCTATGACTTCTCCTTCTAAATCGAGTAACGTTTCTATGGAAACGAAAGGATTTTCTTTTGCGATACGGGTATCTCCTTCTCGATGCACTATTCCTTCTTTATTGCATCCCTAGCTCCCTCACATTGAAGAATTAACACAGAAATTGAGTCGCTATGATATACTATGGTTTCTATGACTTCTCCTTCTAAATCGAGTAACGTTTCTATGGAAACGAAAGGATTTTCTTTTGCGATACGAGTATCTCCTTCTCGATGCACTATTCCTTCTTTATTGCATCCCTAGCTCCCTCACATTGAAGAATTAACACAGAAATTGAGTCGCTATGAAATACTATGGGTTCTATGACTTCTCCTTCTAAATCGAGTAACGTTTCTATGGAAAGGAAAGGATTTTCTTTTGGGATACGAGTATCTCCTTCTCCATGCACTATTCCTTCTTTATTGCATCCCTAGCTCCCTCACATTGAAGAATTAACACAGAATTTGAGTCGCTATGAAATACTATGGGTTCTATGACTTCTCCTTCTAAATCGAGTATCGTTTCTATGGAAACGAAAGGATTTTCTTTTGCGATACGAGTATCTCCTTCTCGATGCACTATTCCTTCTTTATTGCATCCCTAGCTCCCTCACATTGAAGAATTGACACAGAAATTGAGTCGCTATGAAATACTATGGGTTCTATGACTTCTCCTTCTAAATCGAGTAACGTTTCTATGGAAAGGAAAGATTTTCTTTTGCGATACGAGTATCTCCTTCTCGATGCACTATTCCTTCTTTATTGCATCCCTAGCTCCCTCACATTGAAGAATTAACACAGAAATTGAGTCGCTATGAAATACTATGTGTTCTATGACTTCTCCTTCTAAATCGAGTATCGTTTCTATGGAAACGAAAGGATTTTCTTTGGGATACGACAATCTCATTTCCGATCCACTCATCCTTCTTTACTGCATCCCTCACTCCACAAATTGACGAATTAACACAGCAATTGCGTCGCAATGAAATACTATGGGTTCTATGACTTCTCCTTCTAAATCGAGTAACATTTCTATGGAAACGAAAGGATTTTCTTTTGGGATACGAGTATCTCCTTCTTGATGCACTATTCCTTCTTTATTGCATCTCTAGCTCCCTCACATTGAAGAATTAACACAGAAATTGAGTCGCTATGAAATACTATGGGTTCTATGACTTCTCCTTCTAAATCGAGAAATGTTTCTATGGAAACGAAAGGATTTTCTTTTGGGATACGAGTATCTCCTTCTCGATGCACTATTCCTTCTTTATTGCATCCTAGCTCCCTCACATTGAAGAATTAACACAGAAATTGAGTCGCTATGAAATACTATGGGTTCTATGACTTCTCCTTCTAAATCGAGTAACGTTTCTATGGAAACGAAACGATTTTCTTTTGCGATACGAGTATCTCCTTCTCGATGCACTATTCCTTCTTTATTGCATCCCTAGCTCCCTCACATTGAAGAATTAACACAGAAATTGAGTCGCTATGAAATACTATGGGTTATATGACTTCTCCTTCTAAATCGAGTTTCGTTTCTATGGAAACGAAAGGATTTTCTTTTGGGATAGGACAATCTCATTTCCGATCCACTCATCCTTCTTTACTGCATCCCTCACTCCCACAAATTGACGAATTAACACAGCAATTGCGTCGCAATGAAATACTATGGGTTCTATGACTTCTCCTTCTAAATCGAGTATCGTTTCTACGGAAACGACTGGCTTTTCTTTTGCGATACGAGTATCTCCTTCTCGATGCACTATTCCTTCTTTATTGCATCCCTAGCTCCCTCACATTGAAGAATTAACACAGAAATTGAGTCGCTATGAAATACTATGGGTTCTATGACTTCTCCTTCTAAATCGAGTAACGTTTCTATGGAAACGAAAGGATTTTCTTTTGCGATACGAGTATCTCCTTCTCGATGCACTATTCCTTCTTTATTGCATCCCTAGCTCCCTCACATTGAAGAATTAACACAGAAATTGAGTCGCTATGAAATACTATGGGTTCTATGACTTCTCCTTC
This sequence comes from Schistocerca piceifrons, assembly GCF_021461385.2. Classification (NCBI taxonomy): domain Eukaryota; kingdom Metazoa; phylum Arthropoda; class Insecta; order Orthoptera; family Acrididae; genus Schistocerca; species Schistocerca piceifrons. The sequence goes on from NW_025728283.1 coordinate 497,398, forward strand.
TAAATCGAGTAACGTTTCTATGGAAACGAAAGGATTTTCTTTTGCGATACGAGTATCTCCTTCTCGATGCACTATTCCTTCTTTATTGCATCCTTAGCTCCCTCACATTGAAGAATTAACACAGAAATTGAGTCGCTATGAAATACTATGGGTTCTATGAATTCTCCTTCTAAATCGAGTAACGATTCTATTGAAACGAAAGGATTTTCTTTTGCGATACGAGTATCTCCTTCTCGATGCACTATTCCTTCTTTATTGCATCCCTAGCTCCCTCACATTGAAGAATTAACACAGAAATTGAGTCGCTATGAAATACTATGGGTTCTATGACTTCTCCTTCTAAATCGAGTAACGTTTCTATGGAAACGAAAGGATTTTCTTTTGCGATACGAGTATCTCCTTCTCGATGCACTATTCCTTCTTTATTGCATCCCTAGCTCCCTCACATTGAAGGATTAACACAGAAATTGAGTCGCTATGAAATACTATGGGTTCTATGACTTCTCCTTCTAAATCGAGTAACGTTTCTATGGAAACGAAAGGATTTTCTTTTGGGATACGAGTATCTCCTTCTCGATGCACTATTCCTTCTTTATTGCATCCCTAACTCCCTCACATTGAAGAATTAACACAGAAATTGAGTCGCTATGAAATACTATGGGTTCTATGACTTCTCCTTCTAAATCGAGGAACGTTTCTATGGAAACGAAAGGATTTTCTTTTGGGATACGAGTATCTCCTTCTCGATGCACTATTCCTTCTTTATTGCATCCCTAGCTCCCTCACATTGAAGAATTAACACAGAAATTGAGTCGCTATGAAATACTATGGGTTCTATGACTTCTCCTTCTAAATCGAGTATCGTTTCTAAGGAAACGAAAGGATTTTCTTTTGCGATACGAGTATCTCCGTCTCGATGCACTATTCCTTCTTTATTGCATCCCTAGCTCCCTCACATTGAAGAATTAACACAGAAATTGAGTCGCTATGAAATACTATGGGTTCTATGACTTCTCCTTCTAAATCGAGTAACGTTTCTATGGAAACGAAAGGATTTTCTTTTGCGATACGAGTATCTCCTTCTCGATGCACTATTCCTTCTTTATTGCATCCCTAGCTCCCTCACATTGAAGAATTAACACAGAAATTGAGTCGCTATGAAATACTATAAGTTCTATGACTTCTCCTTCTAAATCGAGTATCGTTTCTACGGAAACGAAAGGATTTTCTTTTGGGATACGACAATCTCATATCCGATCCACTCATCCTTCTTTACTGCATCCCTCACTCCCACAAATTGACGAATTGACACAGCAATTGCGTCGCAATGAAATACTATGGGTTCTATGACTTCTCCTTCTAAATCGAGTATCGTTTCTATGGAAACGACAGGCTTTTCTTTTGGGATACGAGTATCTCCTTCTCGATGCACTATTCCTTCTTTATTGCATCCCTAACTCCCTCACATTGAAGAATTAACACAGAAATTGAGTCGCTATGAAATACTATGGGTTCTATGACTTCTCCTTCTAAATCGAGGAACGTTTCTATGGAAACGAAAGGATTTTCTTTTGGGATACGAGTATCTCCTTCTCGATGCACTATTCCTTCTTTATTGCATCCCTAGCTCCCTCACATTGAAGAATTAACACAGAAATTGAGTCGCTATGAAATACTATGGGTTCTATGACTTCTCCTTCTAAATCGAGAAACGTTTCTATGGAAACGAAAGGATTTTCTTTTGGGATACGACAATCTCATTTCCGATCCACTCATCCTTGTTTACTGCATCCCTCACTCCCACAAATTGACGAATTAACACAGCAATTGCGTCGCAATGAAATACTATGTGTTCTATGACTCCTCCTTCTAAAGCGATTATCGTTTCTATGGAAACGACTGGCTTTTCTTTTGCGATACGAGTACCTCCTTCTCGATGCACTATTCCTTCTTTATTGCATCCCTAGCTCCCTCACATTGAAGAATTAACACAGAAATTGAGTCGCTATGATATACTATGGTTTCTATGACTTCTCCTTCTAAACCGAGTAACGTTTCTATGGAAACGAAAGGATTTTCTTTTGCGATACGAGTATCTCCTTCTCGATGCACTATTCCTTCTTTATTGCATCCCTAGCTCCCTCACATTGAAGAATTAACACAGAAATTGAGTCGCTATGAAATACTATGGGTTCTATGACTTCTCATACTAAATCGAGTAACGTTTCTATGGAAACGAAAGGATTTTCTTTTGGGATACGAGTATCTCCTTCTCGATGCACTATTCCTTCTTTATGGCATCCCTAGCTCCCTCACATTGAAGAATTAACACAGAAATTGAGTCGCTATGAAATACTATGGGTTCCATGACTTCTCCTTCTAAATCGAGAAACGTTTCTATGGAAACGAAAGGATTTTCTTTTGGGATACGAGTATCTCCTTCTCGATGCACTATTCCTTCTTTATTGCATCCCTAGCTCCCTCACATTGAAGAATTAACACAGAAATTGAGTCGCTATGAAATACTATGGGTTCTATGACTTCTCGTTCTAAATCGAGTATCGTTTCTATGGAAACGAAAGGATTTTCTTTTGCGATACGAGTATCTCCTTTTCGATGCACTATTCCTTCTTTATTGCATCCCTAGCTCCATCACATTGAAGAATTAACACAGAAATTGAGTCGCTATGAAATACTATGTGTTCTATGACTTCTCCTTCTAAATCGAGTATCGTTTTTATGGAAACGAAAGGATTTTCTTTTGGGATACGACAATCTCATTTCCGATTGACTCATCCTTCTTTACTGCATCCCTCACTCCCACAAATTGACGAATTAACACAGCAATTGCGTCGCAATGAAATACTATGGGTTCTATGACTTCTCCTTCTAAATCGAGTATCGTTCCTATGGAAACGAAAGGATTTTCTTTTGGGATACGAGTATCTCCTTCTCGATGCACTATTCCTTCTTTATTGCATCTCTAGCTCCCTCACATTGAAGAATTAACACAGAAATTGAGTCGCTATGAAATACTATGGGTTCTATGACTTCTCCTTCTAAATCGAGAAACGTTTCTATGGAAACGAAAGGATTTTCTTTTGGGATACGAGTATCTCCTTCTCGATGCAGTATTCCTTCTTTATTGCATCCTAGCTCCCTCACATTGAAGAATTAACACAGAAATTGAGTCGCTATGAAATACTATGGGTTCTATGACTTCTCCTTCTAAATCGAGTATCGTTTCTATATAAAAGAATGGATTTTCTTTTGCGATACGAGTATCTCCTTCTCGATGCACTATTCCTTCTTTATTGCATACCTAGCTCCCTCACATTGAAGAATTAACACAGAAATTAAGTCGCTATGAAATACTATGTGTTCTATGACTTCTCCTTCTAAATCGAGTAACGTTTCTATGGAAACGAAAGGATTTTCTTTTGGGATACGACAATCTCATTTCCGATCCACTCATCCTTCTTTACAACATCCCTCACTCCCACAAATTGACCAATTAACACAGCAATTGCGTCGCAATGAAATACTATGGGTTCTATGACTTCTCCTTCTAAATCGAGTATCGTTTCTATGGAAACGACTGGCTTTTCTTTTGCGATACGAGTATCTCCTTCTCGATGCACTATTCCTTCTTTATTGCATCCCTAGCTCCCTCACATTGACGAATTAACACAGAAATTGAGTCGCTATGAAATACTTTGGGTTCTTTGACTTCTCCTTCTAAATCGAGTAACGTTTCTATGGAAACGAAAGGATTTTCTTTTGGGATACGACATTCCCATTTCCGATCCACTAATCCTTCTTTACTGCATCCCTCATTCCCACTCATTGACGAATTCAAACGGAAATTGCGTCGCTTTGTAATACTATGCGTTCTAAGACATTTCCTTCTAAATCGAGTAACGTTTCTATGGAAACGACGGGATTTTCTTTTGAGATACGACAATCACATTTCCGATCCACTAATCCTTCTTTACTGCATCCCGCACTCACACACATTGACGAATTCACACGGAAATTGCGTCGCTATGAAATACTATGGGTTCAATGCCTTCTCCTTCTAAATCGAGTAACGTTCCTATGGAAACGACAAGATTTTCTTTTGGGATACGACAATCTCATTTCCGATCCACTAATCCTTCTTTACTGCATCTGTCACTCCCACACATTGACGAATACACACGGATATTGCGTAGCTATGAAATTCTATGGGTTCTATGAATTATCCTTCTAAATCGAGTAACGTTTCTATGGAAACGAAAGGATTTTTTTTTTGCGATACGAGTATCTCCTTCTCGATGCACTATTCCTTCTTTATTGCATCCCTAGCTCCCTCACATTGAAGAATTAACACAGAAATTGAGTCGCTATGAAATACTATGGGTTCTATGACTTCTCCTTCTAAATCGAGTAACGTTTCTATGGAAACGAAACGATTTTCTTTTGCGATACGAGTATCTCCTTCTCGATGCAGTATTCCTTCTATATTGCATCCCTAGCTCCCTCACATTGAAGAATTAACACAGAAATTGAGTCGCTATGAAATACTATGGGTTCTATGACTTCTCCTTCTAAATCGAGTAACGTTTCTATGGAAACGAAAGGATTTTCTTTTGCGATACGAGTGTCTCCTTCTCGATGCACTATTCCTTCTTTATTGCATCCCTAGCTCCTTCACATTGAAGAATTAACACAGAAATGGAGTCGCTATGAAATACTATGGGTTCTATGACTTCTCCTTCTCAATCGAGTAACGTTTCTATGGAAACGAAAGGATTTTCTTTTGCGATACGAGTATCTCCTTCTCGATGCACTATTCCTTCTTTATTGCATCCCTAGCTCCCTCACATTGAACAATTAACACAGAAATTGAGTCGCTATGAAATACTAATGGTTCTATGACTTCTCCTTCTAAATCGAGTAACGTTTCTATGGAAACGAAAGGATTTTCTTTTGCGATACGAGTATCTCCTTCTCGATGCACTATTCCTTCTTTATTGCATCCCTAGCTCCCTCACATTGAAGAATTAACACAGAAATTGAGTCGCTATGAAATACTATGTGTTCTATGACTTCTCCTTCTAAATCGAGTATCGTTTCTATGGAAACGAAAGGATTTTCTTTTGGGATACGACAATCTCATTTCCGATCCACTCATCCTTCTTTACTGCATCCCTCACTCCCACAAATTGACGAATTAACACAGCAATTGCGTCGCAATGAAATACTATGGGATCTATGACTTCTCCTTCTAAATCGAGTATCGTTTCTATGGAAACGACTGGCTTTTCTTTTGCGATACGAGTATCTCCTTCTCGATGCACTATTCCTTCTTTATTGCATCCCTAGCTCCCTCACATTGAAGAATTAACACAGAAATTGAGTCGCTATGAAATACTATGGGTTCTATGACTTCTCCTTCTAAATCGAGTAACGTTTCTATGGAAACGAAAGGATTTTCTTTTGCGATACGAGTATCTCCTTCTCGATGCACTATTCCTTCTTTATTGCATCCCTAGCTCCCTCACATTGAAGAATTAACACAGAAATTGAGTCGCTATGAAATACTATGGGTTCTATGACTTCTCCTTCTAAATCGAGTAACGTTTCTATGGAAACGAAAGGATTTTCTTTTGCGATACGAGTATCTCCTTCTCGATGCACTATTCCTTCTTTATTGCATCCCTAGCTCCCTCACATTGAAGAATTAACACAGAAACTGAGTCGCTATGAAATACTATGGGTTCTATGACTTCTCCTTCTAAATCGAGTAACGATTCTATGGAAACGAAAGGATTTTCTTTTGGGGTACGAGTATCTCCTTCTCGATGCACTATTCCTTCTTTATTGCATCCCTGGCTCCCATACATTGAACAATTAACACAGAAATTGAGTCGCTATGAAATACTATGGGTTCTATGACTTCTCCTTCTAAATCGAGTAACGTTTCTATGGAAACGAAAAGATTTTCTTTTGGGATACGAGTATCTCCTTCTCGATGCACTATTCCTTCTTTATTGCATCCCTAGCTCCCTCACATTGAAGAATTAACACAGAAATTCAGTCGCTATTAAATACTATGGGTTCTATGACTTCTCCTTCTAAATCGAGTATCGTTTCTATGGAAACGAAAGGATTATCTTTTGCGATACGAGTATCTCCTTCTCGATGCACTATTCCTTCTTTATTGCATCCCTAGCTCCCTCACATTGAAGAATTAACACAGAAATTGAGTAGCTATGAAAAACTATGGGTTCTATGACTTCTCCTTCTAAATCGAGAAACGTTTCTATGGAAACAAAAGGATTTTCTTTTGGGATACGAGTATCTCCTTCTCGATGCACTATTCCTTCTTTATTGCATCCCTAGCTCCCTCACATTGAAGAATTAACACAGAAATTGAGTCGCTATGAAATACTATGGGTTCTATGACTTCTCCTTCTAAAACGAGTATCGTTTCTAAGGAAACGAAAGGATTTTCTTTTGCGATACGAGTATCTCCTTCTCGATGCACTATTCCTTCTTTATTGCATCCCTAGCTCCCTCACATTGAAGAATTAACACAGAAATTGAGTCGCTATGAAATACTATGGGTTCTATGACTTCTCCTTCTAAATCGAGTAACGTTTCGATGGAAACGAAAGGATTTTCTTTTGCGATACGAGTATCTCCTTCTCGATGCACTATTCCTTCTTTATTGCATCCCTAGCTCCCTCACATTGAACAATTAACACAGAAATTGAGTCGCTATGAAGTACTATGGGTTCTATGACTTCTCCTTCTAAATCGAGTAACGTTTCTATGGAAACGAAAGGATTTTCTTTTGCGATACGAGTATCTCCTTCTCGATGCACTATTCCTTCTTTATTGCATCCCTAGCTCCCTCACATTGAAGAATTAACACAGAAATTGAGTCGCTATGAAATACTATGTGTTCTATGACTTCTCCTTCTAAATCGAGTATCGTTTCTATGGAAACGAAAGGATTTTCTTTTGGGATACGACAATCTCATTTCCGATCCACTCATCCTTCTTTACTGCATCCCTCACTCCCACAAATTGACGAATTAACACAGCAATTGCGTCGCAATGAAATACTATGGGATCTATGACTTCTCCTTCTAAATCGAGTATCGTTTCTATGGAAACGACTGGCTTTTCTTTTGCGATACGAGTATCTCCTTCTCGATGCACTATTCCTTCTTTATTGCATCTCTAGCTCCCTCACATTGAAGAATTAACACAGAAATTGAGTCGCTATGAAATACTATGGGTTCTATGACTTCTCCTTCTAAATCGAGTAACGTTTCTATGGAAACGAAAGGATTTTCTTTTGCGATACGAGTATCTCCTTCTCGATGCACTATTCCTTCTTTATTGCATCCCTAGCTCCCTCACATTGAAGAATTAACACAGAAATTGAGTCGCTATGATATACTATGGTTTCTATGACTTCTCCTTCTAAATCGAGTAACGTTTCTATGGAAACGAAAGGATTTTCTTTTGCGATACGAGTATCTCCTTCTCGATGCACTATTCCTTCTTTATTGCATCCCTAGCTCCCTCACATTGAAGAATTAACACAGAAATTGAGTCGCTATGAAATACTATGGGTTCTATGACTTCTCCTTCTAAATCGAGTAACGTTTCTATGGAAAGGAAAGGATTTTCTTTTGGGATACGAGTATCTCCTTCTCGATGCACTATTCCTTCTTTATTGCATCCCTAGCTCCCTCACATTGAAGAATTAACACAGAATCTGAGTCGCTATGAGATACTATGGGTTCCATGACTTCTCCTTCTAAATCGAGTATCGTTTCTATGGAAACGAAAGGATTTTCTTTTGCGATACGTGTATCTCCTTCTCGATGCACTATTCCTTCTTTATTGCATCCCTAGCTCCCTCACATTGAAGAATTGACACAGAAATTGAGTCGCTAAGAAATACTATGGGTTCTATGACTTCTCCTTCTAAATCGAGTAACGTTTCTATGGAAGGGAAAGATTTTCTTTTGCGATACGAGTATCTCCTTCTCGATGCACTATTCCTTCTTTATTGCATCCCTAGCTCCCTCACATTGAAGAATTAACACAGAAATTGAGTCGCTATGAAATACTATGTGTTCTATGACTTCTCCTTCTAAATCGAGTATCGTTTCTATGGAAACGAAAGGATTTTCTTTTGGGATACGACAATCTCATTTCCGATCCACTCATCCTTCTTTACTGCCTCCCTCACTCCCACAAATTGACGAATTAACACAGCAATTGCGTCGCAATGAAATACTATGGGTTCTATGACTTCTCCTTCTAAATCGAGTAACATTTCTATGGAAACGAAAGGATTTTCTTTTGGGATACGAGTATCTCCTTCTCGACGCACTATTCCTTCTTTATTGCATCTCTAGCTCCCTCACATTGAAGAATTAACACAGAAATTGAGTCGCTATGAAATACTATGGGTTCTATGACTTCTCCTTCTAAATCGAGAAACTTTTCTATGGAAACGAAAGGATTATCTTTTGGGATACGAGTATCTCCTTCTCGATGCACTATTCCTTCTTTATTGCATCCTAGCTCCCTCACATTGAAGAATTAACACAGAAATTGAGTCGCTATGAAATACTATGGGTTCTATGACTTCTCCTTCTAAATCGAGTAACGTTTCTATGGAAACGAAACGATTTTCTTTTGCGATACGAGTATCTCCTTCTCGATGCACTATTCCTTCTTTATTGCATCCCTAGCTCCCTCACATTGAAGAATTAACACAGAAATTGAGTCGCTATGAAATACTATGGGTTATATGACTTCTCCTTCTAAATCGAGTTTCGTTTCTATGGAAACGAAAGGATTTTCTTTTGGGATACGAGTATCTCCTTCTCGATGCACTATTCCTTCTTTATTGCATCCCTAGCTCCCTCACATTGAAGAATTAACACAGAAATTGAGTCGCTATGAACTACTATGGGTTCTATGACTTCTCCTTCTAAAACGAGTATCGTTTCTAAGGAAACGAAAGGATTTTCTTTTGCGATACGAGTATCTCCTTCTCGATGCACTATTCCTTCTTTATTGCATCCCTAGCTCCCTCACATTGAAGAATTAACACAGAAATTGAGTCGCTATGAAATACTATGGGTTCTATGACTTCTCCTTCTAAATCGAGTAACGTTTCTATGGAAACGAAAGGATTTTCTTTTGCGATACGAGTATCTCCTTCCCGATGCACTATTCCTTCTTTATTGCATCCCTAGCTCCCTCACATTGAACAATTAACACAGAAATTGAGTCGCTATGAAATACTATGGGTTCTATGACTTCTCCTTCTAAATCGAGTAACGTTTCTATGGAAACGAAAGGATTTTCTTTTGCGATACGAGTATCTCCTTCTCGATGCACTATTCCTTCTTTATTGCATCCCTAGCTCCCTCACATTGATGAATTAACACAGAAATTGAGTCGCTATGAAATACTATGTGTTCTATGACTTCTCCTTCAAAATCGAGTATCGTTTCTATGGAAACGAAAGGATTTTCTTTTGGGATACGACAATATCATTTCCGATCCACTCATCCTTCTTTCTGCATCCCTCACTCCCACAAATTGACGAATTAACACAGCAATTGCGTCGCAATGAAATACTATGGGATCTATGACTTCTCCTTCTAAATCGAGTATCGTTTCTATGGAAACGACTGGCTTTTCTTTTGCGATACGAGTAACTCCTTCTCGATGCACTATTCCTTCTTTATTGCATCCCTAGCTCCCTCACATTGAAGAATTAACACAGAAATTGAGTCGCTATGAAATACTATGGGTTCTATGACTTCTCCTTCTAAATCGAGTAACGTTTCTATGGAAACGAAAGGATTTTCTTTTGCGATACGAGTATCTCCTTCTCGATGCACTATTCCTTCTTTATTGCATCCCTAGCTCCCTCACATTGAAGAATTAACACAGAAATTGAGTCGCTATGATATACTATGGTTTCTATGACTTCTCCTTCTAAATCGAGTAACGTTTCTATGGAAACGAAAGGATTTTCTTTTGCGATACGAGTATCTCCTTCTCGATGCACTATTCCTTCTTTATTGCATCCCTAGCTCCCTCACATTGAAGAATTAACACAGAAATTGAGTCGCTATGAAATACTATGGGTTCTATGACTTCTCCTTCTAAATCGAGTAACGTTTCTATGGAAACGAAAGGATTTTCTTTTGCGATACGAGTATCTCCTTCTCGATGCACTATTCCTTCTTTATTGCATCCCTAGCTCCCTCACATTGAAGAATTGACACAGAAATTGAGTCGCTATGAAATACTATGGGTTCTATGACTTCTCCTTCTAAATCGAGTAACGTTTCTATGGAAAGGAAAGATTTTCTTTTGCGATACGAGTATCTCCTTCTCGATGCACTATTCCTTCTTTATTGCATCCCTAGCTCCCTCACATTGAAGAATTAACACAGAAATTGAGTCGCTATGAAATACTATGTGTTCTATGACTTCTCCTTCTAAATCGAGTATCGTTTCTATGGAAACGAAAGGATTTTCTTTGGGATACGACAATCTCATTTCCGATCAACTCATCCTTCTTTACTGCATCCCTCACTCCCACAAATAGACGAATTAACACAGCAATTGCATCGCAATGAAATACTATGGGTTCTATGACTTCTCCTTCTAAATCGAGTAACATTTCTATGGAAACGAAAGGATTTTCTTTTGGGATACGAGTATCTCCTTCTCGATGCACTATTCCTTCTTTATTGCATCTCTAGCTCCCTCACATTGAAGAATTAACACAGAAATGGAGTCGCTATGAAATACTATGGGTTCTATGACTTCTCCTTCTAAATCGAGAAACGTTTCTATGGAAACGAAAGGATTTTCTTTTGGGATACGAGTATCTCCTTCTCGATGCACTATTCCTTCTTTATTGCATCCTAGCTCCCTCACATTGAAGAATTAACACAGAAATTGAGTCGCTATGAAATACTATGGGTTATATGACTTCTCCTTCTAAATCGAGTTTCGTTTCTATGGAAACGAAAGGATTTTCTTTTGGGATACGACAATCTCATTTCCGATCCACTCATCCTTCTTTACTGCATCCCTCACTCCCACAAATTGACGAATTAACACAGCAATTGCGTCGCAATGAAATACTATGGGTTCTATGACTTCTCCTTCTAAATCGAGTATCGTTTCTACGGAAACGACTGGCTTTTCTTTTGCGATACGAGTATCTCCTTCTCGATGCACTATTCCTTCTTTATTGCATCCCTAGCTCCCTCACATTGAAGAATTAACACAGAAATTGAGTCGCTATGAAATACTATGGGTTCTATGACTTCTCCTTCTAAATCGAGTAACGTTTCTATGGAAACGAAAGGATTTTCTTTTGCGAAACGAGTATCTCCTTCTCGATGCACTATTCCTTCTTTATTGCATCCCTAGCTCCCTCACATTGAAGAATTAACACAGAAATTGAGTCGCTATGAAATACTATGGGTTCTATGACCTCTCCTTCTAAATCGAGTAACGTTTCTATGGAAACGAAAGGATTTTCTTTTGCGATACGAGTATCTCCTTCTCGATGCACTATTCCTTCTTTATTGCATCCTTAGCTCCCTCACATTGAAGAATTAACACAGAAATTGAGTCGCTATGAAATACTATGGGTTCTATGAATTCTCCTTCTAAATCGAGTAACGATTCTATTGAAACGAAAGGATTTTCTTTTGCGATACGAGTACCTCCTTCTCGATGCACTATTCCTTCTTTATTGCATCCCTAGCTCCCTCACTTTGAAGAATTAACACAGAAATTGAGTCGCTATGAAATACTATGGGTTCTATGACTTCTCCTTCTAAATCGAGTAACGTTTCTATGGAAACGAAAGGATTTTCTTTTGCGATACGAGTATCTCCTTCTCGATGCACTATTCCTTCTTTATTGCATCCCTAGCTCCCTCACATTGAAGGATTAACACAGAAATTGAGTCGCTATGAAATACTATGGGTTCTATGACTTCTCCTTCTAAATCGAGTAACGTTTCTATGGAAACGAAAGGATTTTCTTTTGGGATACGAGTATCTCCTTCTCGATGCACTATTCCTTCTTTATTGCATCCCTAACTCCCTCACATTGAAGAATTAACACAGAAATTGAGTCGCTATGAAATACTATGGGTTCTATGACTTCTCCTTCTAAATCGAGGAACGTTTCTAGGGAAACGAAAGGATTTTCTTTTGGGATACGAGTATCTCCTTCTCGATGCACTATTCCTTCTTTATTGCATCCCTAGCTCCCTCACATTGAAGAATTAACACAGAAATTGAGTCGCTATGAAATATTATGGGTTCTATGACTTCTCCTTCTAAATCGAGTATCGTTTCTAAGGAAACGAAAGGATTTTCTTTTGCGATACGAGTATCTCCGTCTCGATGCACTATTCCTTCTTTATTGCATCCCTAGCTCCCTCACATTGAAGAATTAACACAGAAATTGAGTCGCTATGAAATACTATGGGTTCTATGACTTCTCCTTCTAAATCGAGTAACGTTTCTATGGAAACGAAAGGATTTTCTTTTGCGATACGAGTATCTCCTTCTCGATGCACTATTCCTTCTTTATTGCATCCCTAGCTCCCTCACATTGAAGAATTAGCACAGAAATTGAGTCGCTATGAAATACTATGTGTTCTATGACTTCTCCTTCTAAATCGAGTATCGTTTCTACGGAAACGAAAGGATTTTCTTTTGGGATACGACAATCTCATTTCCGATCCACTCATCCTTCTTTACTGCATCCCTCACTCACACAAATTGACGAATTGACACAGCAATTGCGTCGCAATGAAATACTATGGGTTCTATGACTTCTCCTTCTAAATCGAGTATCGTTTCTATGGAAACGACAGGCTTTTCTTTTGGGATACGAGTATCTCCTTCTCGATGCACTATTCCTTCTTTATTGCGTCCCTAGCTCCCTCACATTGAAGAATTAACACAGAAATTGAGTCGCTATGAAATACTATGGGTTCTACGACTTCTCCTTCTAAATCGAGAAACGTTTCTATGGAAACGAAATGATTTTCTTTTGGGATACGTTAATCTCATTTCCGATCCACTCATCCTTGTTTACTGCATCCCTCACTCCCACAAATTGACGAATTAACACAGCAATTGCGTCGCAATGAAATACTATGTGTTCTATGACTCCTCCTTCTAAAGCGATTATCGTTTCTATGGAAACGACTGGCTTTTCTTTTGCGATACGAGTACCTCCTTCTCGATGCACTATTCCTTCTTTATTGCATCCCTAGCTCCCTCACATTGAAGAATTAACACAGAAATTGAGTCGCTATGATATACTATGGTTTCTATGACTTCTCCTTCTAAACCGAGTAACGTTTCTATGGAAACGAAAGGATTTTCTTTTGCGATACGAGTATCTCCTTCTCGATGCACTATTCCTTCTTTATTGCATCCCTAGCTCCCTCACATTGAAGAATTAACACAGAAATTGAGTCGCTATGAAATACTATGGGTTCTATGACTTCTCCTTCTAAATCGAGTAACGTTTCTATGGAAACGAAAGGATTTTCTTTTGGGATACGAGTATCTCCTTCTCGATGCACTATTCCTTCTTTATGGCATCCCTAGCTCCCTCACATTGAAGAATTAACACAGAAATTGAGTCGCTATGAAATACTATGGGTTCTATGACTTCTCCTTCTAAATCGAGAAACGTTTCTATGGAAACGAAAGGATTTTCTTTTGGGATACGAGTATCTCCTTCTCGATGGACTATTCCTTCTTTATTGCATCCCTAGCTCCCTCACATTGAAGAATTAACACAGAAATTGAGTCGCTATGAAATACTATGGGTTCTATGACTTCTCCTTCTAAATCGAGTATCGTTTCTATGGAAACGAAAGGATTTTCTTTTGCGATACGAGTATCTCCTTTTCGATGCACTATTCCTTCTTTATTGCATCCCTAGCTCCCTCACATTGAAGAATTAACACAGAAATTGAGTCGCTATGAAATACTATGTGTTCTATGACTTCTCCTTCTAAGTCGAGTATCGTTTCTATGGAAACGAAAGGATTTTCTTTTGGGATACGACAATCTCATTTCCGAGCCACTCATCCTTCTTTACTGCATCCCTCACTCCCACAAATTGACGAATTAACACAGCAATTGCGTCGCAATGAAATACTATGGGTTCTATGACTTCTCCTTCTAAATCGAGTATCGTTCCTATGGAAACGAAAGGATTTTCTTTTGGGATACGAGTATCTCCTTCTCGATGCACTATTCCTTCTTTATTGCATCTCTAGCTCCCTCACATTGAAGAATTAACACAGAAATTGAGTCGCTATGAAATACTATGGGTTCTATGACTTCTCCTTCTAAATCGAGAAACGTTTCTATGGAAACGAAAGGATTTTCTTTTGGGATACGAGTATCTCCTTCTCGATGCACTATTCCTTCTTTATTGCATCCTAGCTCCCTCACATTGAAGAATTAACACAGAAATTGAGTCGCTATGAAATACTATGGGTTCTATGACTTCTCCTTCTAAATCGAGTATCGTTTCTATATAAAAGAATTGATTTTCTTTTGCGATACGAGTATCTCCTTCTCGATGCACTATTCCTTCTTTATTGCATACCTAGCTCCCTCACATTGAAGAATTAACACAGAAATTGAGTCGCTATGAAATACTATGTGTTCTATGACTTCTCCTTCTAAATCGAGTATCGTTTCTACGGAAACGACTGGCTTTTCTTTTGGGATACGACAATCTCATTTCCGATCCACTCATACTTCTTTACTGCATCCCTCACTCCCACAAATTGACGAATTAACACAGCAATTGCGTCGCAATGAAATACTATGGGTTCTATGACTTCTCCTTCTAAATCGAGTATCGTTCCTATGGAAACGAAAGGATTTTCTTTTGGGATACGAGTATCTCCTTCTCGATGCACTATTCCTTCTTTATTGCATCTCTAGCTCCCTCACATTGAAGAATTAACACAGAAATTGAGTCGCTATGAAATACTATGGGTTCTATGACTTCTCCTTCTAAATCGAGAAACGTTTCTATGGAAACGAAAGGATTTTCTTTTGGGATCCGAGTATCTCCTTCTCGATGCACTATTCCTTCTTTATTGCATCCTAGCTCCCTCACATTGAAGAATTAACACAGAAATTGAGTCGCTATGAAATACTATGGGTTCTATGACTTCTCCTTCTAAATCGAGTATCGTTTCTATATAAAAGAATGGATTTTCTTTTGCGATACGAGTATCTCCTTCTCGATGCACTATTCCTTCTTTATTGCATACCTAGCTCCCTCACATTGAAGAATTAACACAGAAATTGAGTCGCTATGAAATACTATGTGATCTATGACTTCTCCTTCTAAATCGAGTAACGTTTCTATGGAAACGAAAGGATTTTCTTTTGGGATACGAGTATCTCCTTCTCGATGCACTATTCCTTCTTTATGGCATCCCTAGCTCCCTCACATTGAAGAATTAACACAGAAATTGAGTCGCTATGAAATACTATGGGTTCTATGACTTCTCCTTCTAAATCGAGAAACGTTTCTATGGAAACGAAAGGATTTTCTTTTGGGATACGAGTATCTCCTTCTCGATGCACTATTCCTTCTTTATTGCATCCCTAGCTCCCTCACATTGAAGAATTAACACAGAAATTGAGTCGCTATGAAATACTATGGGTTCTATGACTTCTCCTTCTAAATTGAGTATCGTTCCTATGGAAACGAAAGGATTTTCTTTTGGGATACGAGTATCTCCTTCTCGATGCACTATTCCTTCTTTATTGCATCCCTAGCTCCCTCACATTGAAGAATTAACACAGAAATTGAGTCGCTATGAAATACTACGGGTTCTATGACTTCTCCTTCTAAATCGAGTAACGTTTCTATGGAAACGAAAGGATTTTCTTTTGCGATACGTGTATCTCCTTCTCGATGCACTATTCCTTCTTTATTGCATCCCTAGCTCCCTCACATTGAAGAATTAACACAGAAATTGAGTCGCTATGAAATACTATGGGTTCTATGACTTCTCCTTCTAAATCGAGTAACGTTTCTATGGAAACGAAAGGATTTTCTTTTGGGATACGAGTATCTCCTTCTCGATGCACTATTCCTTCTTTATTGCATCCCTAGCTCCCTCATATTGAAGAATTAACACAGAAATTGAGTCGCTATGAAATACTATGGGTTCTATGACTTCTCCTTCTAAATCGAGTAACGTTTCTATGGAAACGAAAGGATTTTCTTTTGCGATACGAGTATCTCCTTCTCGATGGACTATTCCTTCTTTATTGCATCCCTAGCTCCCTCACATTGAAGAATTAACACAGAAATTGAGTCGCTATGAAATACTATGGGTTGTATGACTTCTCCTTCTAAATCGAGTAACGTTTCTATGGAAACGAAAGGATTTTCTTTTGCGATACGAGTATCTCCTTCTCGATGCACTATTCCTTCTATATTGCATCCCTAGCTCCCTCACATTGAAGAATTAACACAGAAATTGAGTCGCTATGAAGTACTATGTGTTCTATGACTTCTCCTTCTAAATCCTGTAACGTTTCTATGGAAACGAAAGGATTTTCTTTTGCGATACGAGTATCTCCTTCTCGATGCACTATTCCTTCTTTATTGCATCCCTAGCTCCCTCACATTGAAGAATTAACAAAGAAATTGAGTCGCTATGAAATACTATGGGTTCTATGACTTCTCCTTCTAAATCGAGTAACGTTTCTATGGAAACGAAAGGATTTTCTTTTGGGATACGAGTATCTCCTTCTCGATGCACTATTCATTCTTTATTGCATCCCTAGCTCCCTCACATTGAAGAATTAACACAGAAATTGAGTCGCCATGAGATACTATGGGTTCTATGACTTCTCCTTCTAAATTGAGTATCGTTTCTATGGAAACGACTGGCTTTTCTTTTGCGATACGAGTATCTCCTTCTCGATGCACTATTCCTTCTTTATTGCATCCCTAGCTCCCTCACATTGAAGAATTAACACAGAAATTGAGTCGCTATGAAATACTATGGGTTCTATGACTTCTCCTTCTAAATCGAGTAACGTTTCTATGGAAACGAAAGGATTTTCTTTTGCGATACGAGTATCTCCTTCTCGATGCACTACTCCTTCTTTATTGCATCCCTAGCTCCCTCACATTGAAGAATTAACACAGAAATTGAGTCGCTATGAAATACTATGGGTTCTATGACTTCTCCTTCTAAATCGAGTAACGTTTCTATGGAAACGAAAGGATTTTCTTTTGCGATACGAGTATCTCCTACTCGATGCACTACTCCTTCTTTATTGCATCCCTAGCTCCCTCACATTGAACAATTAACACAGAAATTGAGTCGCTATGAAATACTATGGGTTCTACGACTTCTCCTTCTAAATCGACTAACGTTTGTATGGAAACGAAGGGATTTTCTTTTGCGATACGAGTATCTCCTTCTCGATGCACTATTCCTTCTTTATTGCATCGCTAGCTCCCTCACATTGAAGAATTAACACAGAAATTGAGTCGCTATGAAATACTATGGGTTCTATGACTTCTCCTTCTAAATCGAGTAACGTTTCTATGGAAACGAAAGGATTTTCTTTTGCGATACGAGTATCTCCTTCTCGATGCACTATTCCTTCTTTATTGCATCCCTAGCTCCCTCACATTGAAGAATTAACACAGAAATTGAGTCGCTATGAAATACTATGGGTTCTATGACTTCTCCTTCTAAATCGAGTAACGTTTCTATGGAAACAAAAGGATTTTCTTTTGCGATACGAGTACCTCCTTCTCGATGCACTATTCCTTCATTATTGCATCCCTAGCTCCCTCACATTGAAGAATTAACACAGAAATTGAGTCGCTATGAAATACTATGGGTTCTATGACTTCTCCTTCTAAATCGAGTAACGTTTCTATCGAAACGAAAGGATTTTCTTTTTGGATACGAGTATCTCCTTCTGGATGCACTATTCCTTCTTTATTGCATCCCTAGCTCCCTCACATTGAAGAATTAACACAGAAATTGAGTCGCTATGAAATACTATGTGTTCTATGACTTCTCCTTCTAAATCGAGTAACGTTTGTATGGAAACGAAAGGATTTTCTTTTGCGATACGAGTATCTCCTTCTCGATAAACTATTCCTTCTTTATTGCATCCCTAGCTCCCTCACATTGAACAATTAACACAGAAATTGAGTCGCTATGAAATACTATGGGTTCTATGACTTCTCCTTCTTAATCGAGTAACGTTTCTATGGAAACGAAAGGATTTTCTTTTGCGATACGAGTATCTCCTTCTCGATGCACTATTCCTTCTTTATTGCATCCCTAGCTCCCTCACATAGAAGAATTTACACAGAAATTGAGTCGCTATGAAATACTATGGGTTCTATGACTTCTCCTTCTAAATCGAGTAACGTTTCTATGGAAACGAAAGGACTTTCTTTTGCGATACGAGTATCTCCTTCTCGATGCACTACTCCTTCTTTATTGCATCCCTAGCTCCCGCACATTGAAGAATTAACACAGAAATTGAGTCGCTATGAAATACTATGGGTTCTATGACTTCTCCTTCTAAATCGAGTAACGTTTCTATGGAAACGAAAGTATTTTCTTTTGGGATACGAGCATCTCCTTCTCGATGCACTATTCCTTCATTATTGCATCCCTAGCTCCCTCACATTGAAGAATTAACACAGAAATTGAGTCGCTATGAAATACTATGGGTTCTATGACTTCTCCTTCTAAATCGGGTAACGTTTCTATGGAAACGAAAGGATTTTCTTTTGGGATACGAGTATCTCCTTCTCGATGCACTATTCCTTCTTTATTGCATCCCTAGCTCCCTCACATTGAAGAATTAACACAGAAATTGAGTCGCTATGAAATACTATGGGTTCTATGACTTCTCCTTCTAAATCGAGTAACGTTTCTATGGAAACGAAAGGATTTTCTTTTGGGATACGAGTATCTCCTTCTCGATGCACTATTCCTTGTTTATTGCATCCCTAGCTCCCTCACATTGAACAATTAACACAGAAATTGAGTCGCTATGAAATACTATGGGTTCTATGACTTCTCCTTCTAAATCGAGTAACGTTTCTATGGAAACGAAAGGATTTTCTTTTGCGATACGAGTATCTCCTTCTCGATGCACTATTCCTTCTTTATTGCATCCCTAGCTCCCTCACATTGAAGAATTAACACAGAAATTGAGTCGCTATGAAATACTATGGGTTCTATGACTTCTCCTTCTTAATCGAGTAACGTTTCTATGGAAACGAAAGGATTTTTTTTTGGGATACGAGTATCTCCTTCTCGATGCACTATTCCTTCTTTATTGCATCCCTAGCTCCCTCACATTGAAGAATTAACACAGAAATTGAGTCGCTATGAAATACTATGGGTTCTATGACTTCTCCTTCTAAATCGAGTAACGTTTCTATGGAAACGAAAGGATTTTCTTTTGCGATACGAGTATCTCCTTCTCGATGCACTATTCCTTCTTTATTGCATCCCTAGCTCCCTCACATTGAAGAATTAACACAGAAATTGAGTCGCTATGAAATACTATGGATTCTATGACTTCTCCTTCTAAATCGAGTAACGTTTCTATGGAAACGAAAGGATTTTCTTTTGCGATACGAGTATCTCCTTCTCGATGCACTATTCCTTCTTTATTGCATCCCTAGCTCCCTCACATTGAAGAATTAACACAGAAATTGAGTCGCTATGAAATACTATGGGTTCTATGACTTCTCCTTCTAAATCGAGTAACGTTTCTATGGAAACGAAAGGATTTTCTTTTGGGATACGAGTATCTCCTTCTCGATGCACTATTCCTTCTTTATTGCATCCCTAGCTCCCTCACATTGAAGAATTAACACAGAAATTGAGTCGCTATGAAATACTATTGGTTCTATGACTTCTCCTTCTAAATCGAGTAACGTTTCTATGGAAACGAAAGGATTTTCTTTTGCGATACGAGTATCTCCTTCTCGATGCACTATTCCTTCTTTATTGCATCCCTAGCTCCCTCACGTTGAAGAATTAACACAGAAATTGAGTCGCTATGAAATACTATGGGTTCTATGACTTCTCCTTCTAAATCGAGTAACGTTTCTATGGAAACGAAAGGATTTCCTTTTGGGATACGAGTATCTCCTTCTCGATGCACTATTCCTTCTTTATTGCATCCCGAGCTCCCTCACATTGAAGAATTAACACAGAAATTGAGTCGCTATGAAATACTATGGGTTCTATGACTTTTCCTTCTAAATCGAGTAACGTTTCTAGGAAACGAAAGTATTTTCTTTTGCGATACGAGTATCTCCTTCTCGATGCACTATTCCTTCTTTATTGCATCCCTAGCTCCCTCACATTGAAGAATTGACACAGAAATTGAGTCGCTATGAAATACTATGGGTTCTATGACTTCTCCTTCTAAATCGAGAAACGTTTCTATGGAAACGAAAGGATTTTCTTTTGCGATACGAGTATCTCCTTCTCGATGCACTATTCCTTCTTTATTGCATCCCTAGCTCCCTCACATTGAAGAATTAACACAGAAATTGAGTCGCTATGAAATACTATGGGTTCTATGACTTCTCCTTCTAAATCGAGTAACGTTTCTATGGAAGCGAAATGATTTTCTTTTGCGATACGAGTATCTCCTTCTCGATGCACTATTCCTTCTTTATTGCATCCCTAGCTCCCTCACATTGATGAATTAACACAGAAATTGAGTCGCTATGAAATACTATGGGTTCTGTGACTTCTCCTTCTAAATCGAGTAACACTTCTATGGAAGCGAAGAGATTTTCTTTTGCGATACGAGTATCTCTTTCTCGATGCACTATTCCTTCTTTATTGCATCCCTAGCACCCTCACATTGAAGAATTAACACAGCAATTGAGTCGCTATGAAATACTATGTGTTCTATGACTTATCCTTCTAAATCGAGTATCGTTTCTATGGAAACGAAAGGATTTTCTTTTGGGATACGACAATCTCATTTCCGATCCACTCATCCTTCTTTACTGCATCCCTCACTCCCACAAATTGACGACTTAACACAGCAATTGCGTCGCAATTAAATACTATGGGTTCTATGACTTCTCCTTCTAAATCGAGTATCGTTTCTGTGGAAAAGACTGGCTTTTCTTTTGGGATACGAGTATCACCTTCTCGATGCACAATTCCTTCTTTATTGCATCCCTAGCTCCCTCACATTGAAGAATTAACACAGAAATTGAGTCGCTATGAAATACTATGGGTTCTATGACTTCTCCTTCTAAATCGAGTAACGTTTCTATGGAAACGAAAGGATTTTCTTTTGCGATACGAGTATCTCCTTCTCGATGCACTATTCCTTCTTTATTGCATCCCTAGCTCTCTCACATTGAAGAATTAACACAGAAATTGAGTCGCTATGAAATACTATGGGTTCTATGACTTCTCCTTCTAAATCGAGTAACGTTTCTATGGAAACGAAAGGATTTTCTTTTGCGATACGAGTATCTCCTTCTCGATGCACTATTCCTTCTTTATTGCATCCCTAGCTCCCTCACATTGAAGAATTAACACAGAAATTGAGTCGCTATGAAATACTATGGGTTCTATGACTTCTCCTTCTAAATCGAGTAACGTTTCTATGGAAACGAAAGGATTTTCTTTTGCGATACGAGTATCTCCTTCTCGATGCACTTTCCTTCTTTATTGCATCCCTAGCTCCCTCACATTGAAGAATTAACACAGAAATTGAGTCGCTATGAAATACTATGGGTTCTATGACTTCTCCTTCTAAATCGAGTAACGTTTCTATGGAAACGAAAGGATTTTCTTTTGCGATACGAGTATCTCCTTCTCGATGCACTATTCCTTCTTTATTGCGTCCCTAGCTCCCTCACATTGAAGAATTAACACAGAAATTGAGTCGCTATGAAGTACTATGGGTTCTATGACTTCTCCTTCTAAATCGAGTAACGTTTCTATGGAAACGAAAGGATTTCCTTTGGCGATACGAGTATCTCCTTCTCGATGCACTATTCCTTTATTATTGCATCCCTAGCTCCCTCACATTGAAGAATTAACACAGAAATTGAGTCGCTATGAAATACTATGGGTTCTAAGACTTCTCCTTCTAAATCGAGTAACGTTTCTATGGAAACGAAAGGATTTTCTTTTGCGATACGAGTATCTCCTTCTCGATGCACTATTCCTTCTTTATTGCATCCCTAGCTCCCTCACATTGAAGAATTAACACAGAAATTGAGTCGTTATGAAATACTATGGGTTCTATGACTTCTCCTTCTAAATCGAGTAACGTTTCTATGGAATCGAGAGGATTTTCTTTTGCGATACGAGCATCTCCTTCTCGATGCACTATTCCTTCTTTATTGCATCCCTAGCTCCCTCACATTGTAGAATTAACACAGAAATTGAGTCGCTATGAAATACTATGCGTTCTATGACTTCTCCTTCTAAATCGAGTAACGTTTCTATGGAAACGAAAGGATTTTCTTTTGCGATACGAGTATCCCCTTCTCGATGCACTATTCCTTCTTTATTGCATCCCTAGCTCCCTCACATTGAAGAATTAACACAGAAATTGAGTCGCTATGAAATACTATGGGTTCTATGACTTCTCCTTCTAAATCGAGTAACGTTTCTATGGAAACGAAAGGATTTTCTTTTGGGATACGACAATCTCATTTCCGATCCACTCATCCTTCTTTACTGCATCCCTCACTCCCACAAATTGACGAATTAACACAGCAATTGCGTCGCAATGAAATACTATGGGTTCTATGACTTCTCCTTCCAAATCGGATATCGTTTCTATGGAAACGAAAGGATTTTCTTTTGCGATACGAGTATCTCCTTCTCGATGCACTATTCCTTCTTTATTGCATCCCTAGCTCCCTCACATTGAAGAATTAACACAGAAATTGAGTCGCTATGAAACACTATGGGTTCTATGACTTCTCCTTCTAAATCGAGTAACGTTTCCATGGAAACGAAAGGATTTTCTTTTGCGATACGAGTATCTCCTTCTCGATGCACTATTCCTTCTTTATTGCATCCCTAGCTCCCTCACATTGAAGAATTAACACAGAAATTGAGTCGCTATGAAATACTATGGGTTCTATGACTTCTCCTTCTAAATCGAGAAACGTTTCTATGGAAACGAAAGGATTTTCTTTTGCGATACGAGTATCTCCTTCTCGATGCACTATTCCTTCTTTATTGCATCCCTAGCTCCCTCACATTAAAGAATTAACACAGAAATTGAGTCGCTATGATATACTATGGGTTCTATGACTTCTCCTTCTAAATCGAGTAACGTTTCTATGGAAACGAAATAATTTTCTTTTGCGATACGAGTATCTCCTTCTCGATGCGCTATTCCTTCTTTATTGCATCCCTAGCTCCCTCACATTGAAGCATTAACACAGAAATTGAGTCGCTATGAAATACTATGGGTTCTATGACTTCTCCTTCTAAATCGAGTAACGTTTCTATGGAAACGAAAGGATTTTCTTTTTGGATACGAGTATCTCCTTCTCGATGCACTATTCCTTCTTTATTGCATCCCTAGCTCCCTCACATTGAAGAATTAACAGAGAAATTGAGTCGCTATGAAATACTATGGGTTCTATGACTTCTCCTTCTAAATCGAGTAACGTTTCTATGGAAACGAAAGGATTTTCTTTTGCGATACGAGTATCTCCTTCTCGATGCACTATTCCTTCTTTATTGCATCCCTAGCTCCCTCACATTGAACAATTAACACAGAAATTGAGTCGCTATGAAATACTATGGGTTCTATGACTTCTCCTTCTAAATCGAGTAACGTTTCTATGGAAACGAAAGGATTTTCTTTTGCGATACGAGTATCTCCTTCTCGATGCACTATTCCTTCTTTATTGCATCCCTAGCTCCCTCACATAGAAGAATTAACACAGAAATTGAGTCGCTATGAAATACTATGGGTTCTATGACTTCTCCTTCTAAATCGAGTAACGTTTCTATGGAAACGAAAGGATTTTCTTTTGCGATACGAGTATCTCCTTCTCGATGCACTACTCCTTCTTTATTGCATCCCTAGCTCCCTCACATTGAAGAATTAACACAGAAATTGAGTCGCTATGAAATACTATGGGTTCTATGACTTCTCCTTCTAAATCGAGTAACGTTTCTATGGAAACGAAAGTATTTTCTTTTGGGATACGAGCATCTCCTTCTCGATGCACTATTCCTTCATTGTTGCATCCCTAGCTCCCTCACATTGAAGAATTAACACAGAAATTGAGTCGCTATGAAATACTATGGGTTCTATGACTTCTCCTTCTAAATCGGGTAACGTTTCTATGGAAACGAAAGGATTTTCTTTTGGGATACGAGTATCTCCTTCTCGATGCACTATTCCTTCTTTATTGCATCCCTAGCTCCCTCACATTGAAGAATTAACACAGAAATTGAGTCGCTATGAAATACTATGGGTTCTATGACTTCTCCTTCTAAATCGAGTAACGTTTCTATGGAAACGAAAGGATTTTCTTTTGGGATACGAGTATCTCCTTCTCGATGCACTATTCCTTGTTTATTGCATCCCTAGCTCCCTCACATTGAAGAATTAACACAGAAATTGAGTCGCTATGAAATACTATGGGTTCTATGACTTCTCCTTCTAAATCGAGTAACGTTTCTATGGAAACGAAAGGATTTTCTTTTGCGATACGAGTATCTCCTCCTCGATGCACTATTCCTTCTTTATTGCATCCCTAGCTCCCTCACATTGAACAATTAACAGAAATTGAGTCGCTATGAAATACTATGGGTTCTATGACTTCTCCTTCTTAATCGAGTAACGTTTCTATGGAAACGAAAGGATTTTTTTTTGGGATACGAGTATCTCCTTCTCGATGCACTATTCCTTCTTTATTGCATCCCTAGCTCCCTCACATTGAAGAATTAACACAGAAATTGAGTCGCTATGAAATACTATGGGTTCTATGACTTCTCCTTCTAAATCGAGTAACGTTTCTATGGAAACGAAAGGATTTTCTTTTGCGATACGAGTATCTCCTTCTCGATGCACTATTCCTTCTTTATTGCATCCCTAGCTCCCTCACATTGAAGAATTAACACAGAAATTGAGTCGCTATGAAATACTATGGATTCTATGACTTCTCCTTCTAAATCGAGTAACGTTTCTATGGAAACGAAAGGATTTTCTTTTGCGATACGAGTATCTCCTTCTCGATGCACTATTCCTTCTTTATTGCATCCCTAGCTCCCTCACATTGAAGAATTAACACAGAAATTGAGTCGCTATGAAATACTATGGGTTCAATGACTTCTCCTTCTAAATCGAGTAACGTTTCTATGGAAACGAAAGGATTTTCTTTTGGGATACGAGTATCTCCTTCTCGATGCACTATTCCTTCTTTATTGCATCCCTAGCTCCCTCACATTGAAGAATTAACACAGAAATTGAGTCGCTATGAAATACTATGGGTTCTATGACTTCTCCTTCTAAATCGAGTAACGTTTCTATGGAAACGAAAGGATTTTCTTTTGCGATACGAGTATCTCCTTCTCGATGCACTATTCCTTCTTTATTGCATCCCTAGCTCCCTCACATTGAAGCATTAACACAGAAATTGAGTCGCTATGAAATACTATGGGTTCTATGACTTCTCCTTCTAAATCGAGTAACGTTTCTATGGAAACGAAAGGATTTTCTTTTTGGATACGAGTATCTCCTTCTCGATGCACTATTCCTTCTTTATTGCATCCCTAGCTCCCTCACATTGAAGAATTAACAGAGAAATTGAGTCGCTATGAAATACTATGGGTTCTATGACTTCTCCTTCTAAATCGAGTAACGTTTCTATGGAAACGAAAGGATTTTCTTTTGCGATACGAGTATCTCCTTCTCGATGCACTATTCCTTCTTTATTGCATCCCTAGCTCCCTCACATTGAACAATTAACACAGAAATTGAGTCGCTATGAAATACTATGGGTTCTATGACTTCTCCTTCTAAATCGAGTAACGTTTCTATGGAAACGAAAGGATTTTCTTTTGCGATACGAGTATCTCCTTCTCGATGCACTATTCCTTCTTTATTGCATCCCTAGCTCCCTCACATAGAAGAATTAACACAGAAATTGAGTCGCTATGAAATACTATGGGTTCTATGACTTCTCCTTCTAAATCGAGTAACGTTTCTATGGAAACGAAAGGATTTTCTTTTGCGATACGAGTATCTCCTTCTCGATGCACTACTCCTTCTTTATTGCATCCCTAGCTCCCTCACATTGAAGAATTAACACAGAAATTGAGTCGCTATGAAATACTATGGGTTCTATGACTTCTCCTTCTAAATCGAGTAACGTTTCTATGGAAACGAAAGTATTTTCTTTTGGGATACGAGCATCTCCTTCTCGATGCACTATTCCTTCATTGTTGCATCCCTAGCTCCCTCACATTGAAGAATTAACACAGAAATTGAGTCGCTATGAAATACTATGGGTTCTATGACTTCTCCTTCTAAATCGGGTAACGTTTCTATGGAAACGAAAGGATTTTCTTTTGGGATACGAGTATCTCCTTCTCGATGCACTATTCCTTCTTTATTGCATCCCTAGCTCCCTCACATTGAAGAATTAACACAGAAATTGAGTCGCTATGAAATACTATGGGTTCTATGACTTCTCCTTCTAAATCGAGTAACGTTTCTATGGAAACGAAAGGATTTTCTTTTGGGATACGAGTATCTCCTTCTCGATGCACTATTCCTTGTTTATTGCATCCCTAGCTCCCTCACATTGAAGAATTAACACAGAAATTGAGTCGCTATGAAATACTATGGGTTCTATGACTTCTCCTTCTAAATCGAGTAACGTTTCTATGGAAACGAAAGGATTTTCTTTTGCGATACGAGTATCTCCTCCTCGATGCACTATTCCTTCTTTATTGCATCCCTAGCTCCCTCACATTGAACAATTAACAGAAATTGAGTCGCTATGAAATACTATGGGTTCTATGACTTCTCCTTCTTAATCGAGTAACGTTTCTATGGAAACGAAAGGATTTTTTTTTGGGATACGAGTATCTCCTTCTCGATGCACTATTCCTTCTTTATTGCATCCCTAGCTCCCTCACATTGAAGAATTAACACAGAAATTGAGTCGCTATGAAATACTATGGGTTCTATGACTTCTCCTTCTAAATCGAGTAACGTTTCTATGGAAACGAAAGGATTTTCTTTTGCGATACGAGTATCTCCTTCTCGATGCACTATTCCTTCTTTATTGCATCCCTAGCTCCCTCACATTGAAGAATTAACACAGAAATTGAGTCGCTATGAAATACTATGGATTCTATGACTTCTCCTTCTAAATCGAGTAACGTTTCTATGGAAACGAAAGGATTTTCTTTTGCGATACGAGTATCTCCTTCTCGATGCACTATTCCTTCTTTATTGCATCCCTAGCTCCCTCACATTGAAGAATTAACACAGAAATTGAGTCGCTATGAAATACTATGGGTTCAATGACTTCTCCTTCTAAATCGAGTAACGTTTCTATGGAAACGAAAGGATTTTCTTTTGGGATACGAGTATCTCCTTCTCGATGCACTATTCCTTCTTTATTGCATCCCTAGCTCCCTCACATTGAAGAATTAACACAGAAATTGAGTCGCTATGAAATACTATGGGTTCTATGACTTCTCCTTCTAAATCGAGTAACGTTTCTATGGAAACGAAAGGATTTTCTTTTGCGATACGACTATCTCCTTCTCGATGCACTATTCCTTCTTTATTGCATCCCTAGCTCCCTCACATAGAAGAATTAACACAGAAATTGAGTCGCTATGAAATACTATGGGTTCTATGACTTCTCCTTCTAAATCGAGTAACGTTTCTATGGAAACGAAAGGATTTTCTTTTGCGATACGAGTATCTCCTTCTCGATGCACTACTCCTTCTTTATTGCATCCCTAGCTCCCTCACATTGAAGAATTAACACAGAAATTGAGTCGCTATGAAATACTATGGGTTCTATGACTTCTCCTTCTAAATCGAGTAACGTTTCTATGGAAACGAAAGTATTTTCTTTTGGGATACGAGCATCTCCTTCTCGATGCACTATTCCTTCATTGTTGCATCCCTAGCTCCCTCACATTGAAGAATTAACACAGAAATTGAGTCGCTATGAAATACTATGGGTTCTATGACTTCTCCTTCTAAATCGGGTAACGTTTCTATGGAAACGAAAGGATTTTCTTTTGGGATACGAGTATCTCCTTCTCGATGCACTATTCCTTCTTTATTGCATCCCTAGCTCCCTCACATTGAAGAATTAACACAGAAATTGAGTCGCTATGAAATACTATGGGTTCTATGACTTCTCCTTCTAAATCGAGTAACGTTTCTATGGAAACGAAAGGATTTTCTTTTGGGATACGAGTATCTCCTTCTCGATGCACTATTCCTTGTTTATTGCATCCCTAGCTCCCTCACATTGAAGAATTAACACAGAAATTGAGTCGCTATGAAATACTATGGGTTCTATGACTTCTCCTTCTAAATCGAGTAACGTTTCTATGGAAACGAAAGGATTTTCTTTTGCGATACGAGTATCTCCTCCTCGATGCACTATTCCTTCTTTATTGCATCCCTAGCTCCCTCACATTGAACAATTAACAGAAATTGAGTCGCTATGAAATACTATGGGTTCTATGACTTCTCCTTCTTAATCGAGTAACGTTTCTATGGAAACGAAAGGATTTTTTTTTGGGATACGAGTATCTCCTTCTCGATGCACTATTCCTTCTTTATTGCATCCCTAGCTCCCTCACATTGAAGAATTAACACAGAAATTGAGTCGCTATGAAATACTATGGGTTCTATGACTTCTCCTTCTAAATCGAGTAACGTTTCTGTGGAAACGAAAGGATTTTCTTTTGCGATACGAGTATCTCCTTCTCGATGCACTATTCCTTCTTTATTGCATCCCTAGCTCCCTCACATTGAAGAATTAACACAGAAATTGAGTCGCTATGAAATACTATGGATTCTATGACTTCTCCTTCTAAATCGAGTAACGTTTCTATGGAAACGAAAGGATTTTCTTTTGCGATACGAGTATCTCCTTCTCGATGCACTATTCCTTCTTTATTGCATCCCTAGCTCCCTCACATTGAAGAATTAACACAGAAATTGAGTCGCTATGAAATACTATGGGTTCAATGACTTCTCCTTCTAA
The DNA here is from genome assembly GCF_021461385.2 of Schistocerca piceifrons. Lineage (NCBI taxonomy): Eukaryota > Metazoa > Arthropoda > Insecta > Orthoptera > Acrididae > Schistocerca > Schistocerca piceifrons. Next base: position 526,795 of record NW_025728283.1, read on the forward strand.
ATCGAGTAACGTTTCTATGGAAACGAAAGGATTTTCTTTTGGGATACGAGTATCTCCTTCTCGATGCACTATTCCTTCTTTATTGCATCCCTAGCTCCCTCACATTGAAGAATTAACACAGAAATTGAGTCGCTATGAAATACTATGGGTTCTATGACTTCTCCTTCTAAATCGAGTAACGTTTCTATGGAAACGAAAGGATTTTCTTTTGCGATACGAGTATCTCCTTCTCGATGCACTATTCCTTCTTTATTGCATCCCTAGCTCCCTCACGTTGAAGAATTAACACAGAAATTGAGTCGCTATGAAATACTATGGGTTCTATGACTTCTCCTTCTAAATCGAGTAACGTTTCTATGGAAACGAAAGGATTTCCTTTTGGGATACGAGTATCTCCTTCTCGATGCACTATTCCTTCTTTATTGCATCCCGAGCTCCCTCACATTGAAGAATTAACACAGAAATTGAGTCGCTATGAAATACTATGGGTTCTATGACTTCTCCTTCTAAATCGAGTAACGTTTCTAGGAAACGAAAGGATTTTCTTTTGCGATACGAGTATCTCCTTCTCGATGCACTATTCCTTCTTTATTGCATCCCTAGCTCCCTCACATTGAAGAATTAACACAGAAATTGAGTCGCTATGAAATACAATGGGTTCTATGACTTCTCCTTCTAAATCGAGAAACGTTTCTATGGAAACGAAAGGATTTTCTTTTGCGATACGAGTATCTCCTTCTCGATGCACTATTCCTTCTTTATTGCATCCCTAGCTCCCTCACATTGAAGAATTAACACAGAAATTGAGTCGCTATGAAATACTATGGGTTCTATGACTTCTCCTTCTAATCGAGTAACGTTTCTATGGAAGCGAAAGGATTTTCTTTTGCGATACGAGTATCTCCTTCTCGATGCACTATTCCTTCTTTATTGCATCCCTAGCTCCCTCACATTGATGAATTAACACAGAAATTGAGTCGCTATGAAATACTATGGGTTCTGTGACTTCTCCTTCTAAATCGAGTAACACTTCTATGGAAGCGAAGAGATTTTCTTTTGCGATACGAGTATCTCTTTCTCGATGCATTATTCCTTCTTTATTGCATCCCTAGCACCCTCACATTGAAGAATTAACACAGCAATTGAGTCGCTATGAAATACTATGTGTTCTATGACTTATCCTTCTAAATCGAGTATCGTTTCTATGGAAACGAAAGGATTTTCTTTTGGGATACGACAATCTCATTTCCGATCCACTCATCCTTCTTTACTGCATCCCTCACTCCCACAAATTGACGAATTAACACAGCAATTGCGTCGCAATTAAATACTATGGGTTCTATGACTTCTCCTTCTAAATCGAGTATCGTTTCTGTGGAAAAGACTGGCTTTTCTTTTGGGATACGAGTATCACCTTCTCGATGCACTATTCCTTCTTTATTGCATCCCTAGCTCCCTCACATTGAAAAATTAACACAGAAATTGAGTCGCTATGAAATACTATGGGTTCTATGACTTCTCCTTCTAAATCGAGTAACGTTTCTATGGAAACGAAAGGATTTTCTTTTGCGATACGAGTATCTCCTTCTCGATGCACTATTCCTTCTTTATTGCATCCCTAGCTCTCTCACATTGAAGAATTAACACAGAAATTGAGTCGCTATGAAATACTATGGGTTCTATGACTTCTCCTTCTAAATCGAGTAACGTTTCTATGGAAACGAAAGGATTTTCTTTTGCGATACGAGTATCTCCTTCTCGATGCACTATTCCTTCTTTATTGCATCCCTAGCTCCCTCACATTGAAGAATTAACACAGAAATTGAGTCGCTATGAAATACTATGGGTTCTATGACTTCTCCTTCTAAATCGAGTAACGTTTCTATGGAAACGAAAGGATTTTCTTTTGCGATACGAGTATCTCCTTCTCGATGCACTATTCCTTCTTTATTGCATCCCTAGCTCCCTCACATTGTAGAATTAACACAGAAATTGAGTCACTATGAAATACTATGGGTTCTATGACTTCTCCTTCTAAATCGAGTAACGTTTCTATGGAAACGAAAGGATTTTCTTTTGCGATACGAGTACCTCCTTCTCGATGCACTTTCCTTCTTTATTGCATCCCTAGCTCCCTCACATTGAAGAATTAACACAGAAATTGAGTCGCTATGAAATACTATGGGTTCTATGACTTCTCCTTCTAAATCGAGTAACGTTTCTATGGAAACGAAAGGATTTTCTTTTGCGATACGAGTATCTCCTTCTCGATGCACTATTCCTTCTTTATTGCGTCCCTAGCTCCCTCACATTGAAGAATTAACACAGAAATTGAGTCGCTATGAAGTACTATGGGTTCTATGACTTCTCCTTCTAAATCGAGTAACGTTTCTATGGAAACGAAAGGATTTCCTTTGGCGATACGAGTATCTCCTTCTCGATGCACTATTCCTTTATTATTGCATCCCTAGCTCCCTCACATTGAAGAATTAACACAGAAATTGAGTCGCTATGAAATACTATGGGTTCTAAGACTTCTCCTTCTAAATCGAGTAACGTTTCTATGGAAACGAAAGGATTTTCTTTTGCGATACGAGTATCTCCTTCTCGATGCACTATTCCTTCTTTATTGCATCCCTAGCTCCCTCACATTGAAGAATTAACACAGAAATTGAGTCGCTATGAAATACTATGGGTTCTATGACTTCTCCTTCTAAATCGAGTAACGTTTCTATGGAAACGAAAGGATTTTCTTTTGCGATACGAGCATCTCCTTCTCGATGCACTATTCCTTCTTTATTGCATCCCTAGCTCCCTCACATTGTAGAATTAACACAGAAATTGAGTCGCTATGAAATACTATGCGTTCTATGACTTCTCCTTCTAAATCGAGTAACGTTTCTATGGAAACGAAAGGATTTTCTTTTGCGATACGAGTATCCCCTTCTCGATGCACTATTCCTTCTTTATTGCATCCCTAGCTCCCTCACATTGAAGAATTAACACAGAAATTGAGTCGCTATGAAATACTATGGGTTCTATGACTTCTCCTTCTAAATCGAGTAACGTTTCTATGGAAACGAAAGGATTTTCTTTTGGGATACGACAATCTCATTTCCGATCCACTCATCCTTCTTTACTGCATCCCTCACTCCACAAATTGACGAATTAACACAGCAATTGCGTCGCAATGAAATACTATGGGTTCTATGACTTCTCCTTCCAAATCGAGTATCGTTTCTATGGAAACGAAAGGATTTTCTTTTGCGATACGAGTATCTCCTTCTCGATGCACTATTCCTTCTTTATTGCATCCCTAGCTCCCTCACATTGAAGAATTAACACAGAAATTGAGTCGCTATGAAATACTATGGGTTCTATGACTTCTCCTTCTAAATCGAGTAACGTTTCTATGGAAACGAAAGGATTTTCTTTTGCGATACGAGTATCTCCTTCTCGATGCACTATTCCTTCTTTATTGCATCCCTAGCTCCCTCACATTGAAGAATTAACACAGAAATTGAGTCGCTATGAAATACTATGGGTTCTATGACTTCTCCTTCTAAATCGAGTAACGTTTCTATGGAAACGAAAGGATTTTCTTTTGCGATACGAGTATCTTCTTCTCGATGCACTATTCCTTCTTTATTGCATCCCTAGCTCCCTCACATTGAAGAATTAACACAGCAATTGAGTCGCTATGAAATACTATGGGTTCTATGACTTCTCCTTCTAAATCGAGTAACGTTTCTATGGAAACGAAAGGATTTTCTTTTGCGATACGAGTATCTCCTTCTCGATGCACTATTCCTTCTTAATTGCATCCCTAGCTCCCTCACATTGAAGAATTAACACAGAAATTGAGTCGCTATGAAATACTATGGGTTCTATGACTTCTCCTTCTAAATCGAGTAACGTTTCTATGGAAACGAAAGGATTTTCTTTTGCGATACGAGTATCTCCTTCTCGATGCACTATTCCTTCTTTATTGCATCCCTAGCTCCCTCACATTGAAGAATTAACACAGAAATTTAGTCGCTATGAAATACTATGGGTTCTATGACTTCTCCTCCTAAATCGAGTATCGTTTCAATGGAAACGAAAGGATTTTCTTTTGCGATACGAGTATCTCCTTCTCGATGCACTATTCCTTGTTTATTGCATCCCTAGCTCCCTCACATTGAAGAATTAACACAGAAATTGAGTCGCTATGAAATACTATGGGTTCTATGACTTCTCCTTCTAAATCGAGTAACGTTTCTATGGAAACGAAAGGATTTTCTTTTGCGATACGAGTATCTCCTCCTCGATGCACTATTCCTTCTTTATTGCATCCCTAGCTCCCTCACATTGAACAATTAACAGAAATTGAGTCGCTATGAAATACTATGGGTTCTATGACTTCTCCTTCTTAATCGAGTAACGTTTCTATGGAAACGAAAGGATTTTTTTTTGGGATACGAGTATCTCCTTCTCGATGCACTATTCCTTCTTTATTGCATCCCTAGCTCCCTCACATTGAAGAATTAACACAGAAATTGAGTCGCTATGAAATACTATGGGTTCTATGACTTCTCCTTCTAAATCGAGTAACGTTTCTGTGGAAACGAAAGGATTTTCTTTTGCGATACGAGTATCTCCTTCTCGATGCACTATTCCTTCTTTATTGCATCCCTAGCTCCCTCACATTGAAGAATTAACACAGAAATTGAGTCGCTATGAAATACTATGGATTCTATGACTTCTCCTTCTAAATCGAGTAACGTTTCTATGGAAACGAAAGGATTTTCTTTTGCGATACGAGTATCTCCTTCTCGATGCACTATTCCTTCTTTATTGCATCCCTAGCTCCCTCACATTGAAGAATTAACACAGAAATTGAGTCGCTATGAAATACTATGGGTTCAATGACTTCTCCTTCTAAATCGAGTAACGTTTCTATGGAAACGAAAGGATTTTCTTTTGGGATACGAGTATCTCCTTCTCGATGCACTATTCCTTCTTTATTGCATCCCTAGCTCCCTCACATTGAAGAATTAACACAGAAATTGAGTCGCTATGAAATACTATGGGTTCTATGACTTCTCCTTCTAAATCGAGTAACGTTTCTATGGAAACGAAAGGATTTTCTTTTGCGATACGAGTATCTCCTTCTCGATGCACTATTCCTTCTTTATTGCATCCCTAGCTCCCTCACGTTGAAGAATTAACACAGAAATTGAGTCGCTATGAAATACTATGGGTTCTATGACTTCTCCTTCTAAATCGAGTAACGTTTCTATGGAAACGAAAGGATTTCCTTTTGGGATACGAGTATCTCCTTCTCGATGCACTATTCCTTCTTTATTGCATCCCGAGCTCCCTCACATTGAAGAATTAACACAGAAATTGAGTCGCTATGAAATACTATGGGTTCTATGACTTCTCCTTCTAAATCGAGTAACGTTTCTAGGAAACGAAAGGATTTTCTTTTGCGATACGAGTATCTCCTTCTCGATGCACTATTCCTTCTTTATTGCATCCCTAGCTCCCTCACATTGAAGAATTAACACAGAAATTGAGTCGCTATGAAATACAATGGGTTCTATGACTTCTCCTTCTAAATCGAGAAACGTTTCTATGGAAACGAAAGGATTTTCTTTTGCGATACGAGTATCTCCTTCTCGATGCACTATTCCTTCTTTATTGCATCCCTAGCTCCCTCACATTGAAGAATTAACACAGAAATTGAGTCGCTATGAAATACTATGGGTTCTATGACTTCTCCTTCTAATCGAGTAACGTTTCTATGGAAGCGAAAGGATTTTCTTTTGCGATACGAGTATCTCCTTCTCGATGCACTATTCCTTCTTTATTGCATCCCTAGCTCCCTCACATTGATGAATTAACACAGAAATTGAGTCGCTATGAAATACTATGGGTTCTGTGACTTCTCCTTCTAAATCGAGTAACACTTCTATGGAAGCGAAGAGATTTTCTTTTGCGATACGAGTATCTCTTTCTCGATGCATTATTCCTTCTTTATTGCATCCCTAGCACCCTCACATTGAAGAATTAACACAGCAATTGAGTCGCTATGAAATACTATGTGTTCTATGACTTATCCTTCTAAATCGAGTATCGTTTCTATGGAAACGAAAGGATTTTCTTTTGGGATACGACAATCTCATTTCCGATCCACTCATCCTTCTTTACTGCATCCCTCACTCCCACAAATTGACGAATTAACACAGCAATTGCGTCGCAATTAAATACTATGGGTTCTATGACTTCTCCTTCTAAATCGAGTATCGTTTCTGTGGAAAAGACTGGCTTTTCTTTTGGGATACGAGTATCACCTTCTCGATGCACTATTCCTTCTTTATTGCATCCCTAGCTCCCTCACATTGAAAAATTAACACAGAAATTGAGTCGCTATGAAATACTATGGGTTCTATGACTTCTCCTTCTAAATCGAGTAACGTTTCTATGGAAACGAAAGGATTTTCTTTTGCGATACGAGTATCTCCTTCTCGATGCACTATTCCTTCTTTATTGCATCCCTAGCTCTCTCACATTGAAGAATTAACACAGAAATTGAGTCGCTATGAAATACTATGGGTTCTATGACTTCTCCTTCTAAATCGAGTAACGTTTCTATGGAAACGAAAGGATTTTCTTTTGCGATACGAGTATCTCCTTCTCGATGCACTATTCCTTCTTTATTGCATCCCTAGCTCCCTCACATTGAAGAATTAACACAGAAATTGAGTCGCTATGAAATACTATGGGTTCTATGACTTCTCCTTCTAAATCGAGTAACGTTTCTATGGAAACGAAAGGATTTTCTTTTGCGATACGAGTATCTCCTTCTCGATGCACTATTCCTTCTTTATTGCATCCCTAGCTCCCTCACATTGTAGAATTAACACAGAAATTGAGTCACTATGAAATACTATGGGTTCTATGACTTCTCCTTCTAAATCGAGTAACGTTTCTATGGAAACGAAAGGATTTTCTTTTGCGATACGAGTACCTCCTTCTCGATGCACTTTCCTTCTTTATTGCATCCCTAGCTCCCTCACATTGAAGAATTAACACAGAAATTGAGTCGCTATGAAATACTATGGGTTCTATGACTTCTCCTTCTAAATCGAGTAACGTTTCTATGGAAACGAAAGGATTTTCTTTTGCGATACGAGTATCTCCTTCTCGATGCACTATTCCTTCTTTATTGCGTCCCTAGCTCCCTCACATTGAAGAATTAACACAGAAATTGAGTCGCTATGAAGTACTATGGGTTCTATGACTTCTCCTTCTAAATCGAGTAACGTTTCTATGGAAACGAAAGGATTTCCTTTGGCGATACGAGTATCTCCTTCTCGATGCACTATTCCTTTATTATTGCATCCCTAGCTCCCTCACATTGAAGAATTAACACAGAAATTGAGTCGCTATGAAATACTATGGGTTCTAAGACTTCTCCTTCTAAATCGAGTAACGTTTCTATGGAAACGAAAGGATTTTCTTTTGCGATACGAGTATCTCCTTCTCGATGCACTATTCCTTCTTTATTGCATCCCTAGCTCCCTCACATTGAAGAATTAACACAGAAATTGAGTCGCTATGAAATACTATGGGTTCTATGACTTCTCCTTCTAAATCGAGTAACGTTTCTATGGAAACGAAAGGATTTTCTTTTGCGATACGAGCATCTCCTTCTCGATGCACTATTCCTTCTTTATTGCATCCCTAGCTCCCTCACATTGTAGAATTAACACAGAAATTGAGTCGCTATGAAATACTATGCGTTCTATGACTTCTCCTTCTAAATCGAGTAACGTTTCTATGGAAACGAAAGGATTTTCTTTTGCGATACGAGTATCCCCTTCTCGATGCACTATTCCTTCTTTATTGCATCCCTAGCTCCCTCACATTGAAGAATTAACACAGAAATTGAGTCGCTATGAAATACTATGGGTTCTATGACTTCTCCTTCTAAATCGAGTAACGTTTCTATGGAAACGAAAGGATTTTCTTTTGGGATACGACAATCTCATTTCCGATCCACTCATCCTTCTTTACTGCATCCCTCACTCCCACAAATTGACGAATTAACACAGCAATTGCGTCGCAATGAAATACTATGGGTTCTATGACTTCTCCTTCCAAATCGAGTATCGTTTCTATGGAAACGAAAGGATTTTCTTTTGCGATACGAGTATCTCCTTCTCGATGCACTATTCCTTCTTTATTGCATCCCTAGCTCCCTCACATTGAAGAATTAACACAGAAATTGAGTCGCTATGAAATACTATGGGTTCTATGACTTCTCCTTCTAAATCGAGTAACGTTTCTATGGAAACGAAAGGATTTTCTTTTGCGATACGAGTATCTCCTTCTCGATGCACTATTCCTTCTTTATTGCATCCCTAGCTCCCTCACATTGAAGAATTAACACAGAAATTGAGTCGCTATGAAATACTATGGGTTCTATGACTTCTCCTTCTAAATCGAGTAACGTTTCTATGGAAACGAAAGGATTTTCTTTTGCGATACGAGTATCTTCTTCTCGATGCACTATTCCTTCTTTATTGCATCCCTAGCTCCCTCACATTGAAGAATTAACACAGCAATTGAGTCGCTATGAAATACTATGGGTTCTACGACTTCTCCTTCTAAATCGAGTAACGTTTCTATGGAAACGAAAGGATTTTCTTTTGCGATACGAGTATCTCCTTCTCGATGCACTATTCCTTCTTAATTGCATCCCTAGCTCCCTCACATTGAAGAATTAACACAGAAATTGAGTCGCTATGAAATACTATGGGTTCTATGACTTCTCCTTCTAAATCGAGTAACGTTTCTATGGAAACGAAAGGATTTTCTTTTGCGATACGAGTATCTCCTTCTCGATGCACTATTCCTTCTTTATTGCATCCCTAGCTCCCTCACATTGAAGAATTAACACAGAAATTTAGTCGCTATGAAATACTATGGGTTCTATGACTTCTCCTCCTAAATCGAGTATCGTTTCAATGGAAACGAAAGGATTTTCTTTTGCGATACGAGTATCTCCTTCTCGATGCACTATTCCTTCTTTATTGCATCCCTAGCTCCCTCACATTGAAGAATTAACACAGAAATTGAGTCGCTATGAAATACTATGGGTTCTATGACTTCTCCTTCTAAATCGAGTAACGCTTCTATGGAAACGAAAGGATTTTCTTTTGAGATACGAGTATCTCCTTCTCGATGCACTTTCCTTCTTTATTGCATACCTAGCTCCCTCACATTGAAGAATTAACACAGAAATTGAGTCGCTATGAAATACTATGGGTTCTATGACTTCTCCTTCTAAATCGAGTAACGTTTCTATGGAAACGAAAGGATTTTCTTTTGGGATACGAGTATCTCCTTCTCGATGCACTATTCCTTCTTTATTGCATCCCTAGCTCCCTCACATTGAAGAATTAACACAGAAATTGAGTCGCTATGAAATACTATGGGTTCTATGACTTCTCCTTCTAAATCGAGTAACGTTTCTATGGAAACGAAAGGATTTTCTTTTGGGATACGAGTATCTCCTTCTCGATGCACTATTCCATCTTTATTGCATCCCTAGCTCCATGACATTGACGAATTAACACAGAAATTGAGTCGCTATGAAATACTATGGGTTCTATGACATCTCCTTCTAAATCGAGTAACGTTTCTATGGAAACGAAAGGATTTTCATTTGCGATACGAGTATCTCCTTCTCGATGCACTATTCCTTCTTTATTGCATCCCTAGCTCCCTCACACTGAAGAATTAACACAGAAATTGAGTCGCTATGAAACACTATGGGTTCTATGACTTCTCCTTCTAAATCGAGTAACGTTTCCATGGATACGAAAGGATTTTCTTTTGCGATACGAGTATCTCCTTCTCGATGCACTATTCCTTCTTTATTGCATCCCTAGCTCCCTCACATTGAAGAATTAACACAGAAATTGAGTCGCTATGAAATACTATGTGTTCTATGACTTCTCCTTCTAAATCGAGTATCGTTTCTCTGGAAACGAAAGGATTTTGTTTTGGGATACGACAATCTCATTTCCGATCCACTCATCCTTCTTTACTGCATCCCTCACTCCCACAAATTGACGAATTAACACAGCAATTGCGTCGCAATGAAGTACTATGTGTTCTATGACTTCTCCTTCTAAATCGAGTATCGTTTCTATGGAAACGAAAGGATTTTCTTTTGCGATACCAGTATCTCCTTCTCGATGCACTATTCCTTCTTTATTGCATCCCTAGCTCCCTCACATTGAAGAATTAACACAGAAATTGAGTCGCTATGAAATACTAGGGGTTCTATGACTTCTCCTTCTAAATCGAGTACCGTTTCTATGGAAACGAAAGGATTTGCTTTTGCGATACGAGTATCTCCTTCTCGATGCACTATTCCTTCTTTATTGCATCCCTAGCTCCCTCACATTGAAGAATTAACACAGAAATTGAGTCGCTATGAAATACTATGGGTTCTATGACTTCTCCTTCTAAATCGAGTAACGTTTCTATGGAAACGAAAGGATTTTCTTTTGCGATACGAGTATCTCCTTCTCGATGCACTATTCCTTCTTTATTGCTTCCCTAGCTCCCTCACATTGAAGAATTAACACAGAAATTGAGTCGCTATGAAATACTATGGGTTCTATGACTTCTCCTTCTAAATCGAGTAACGTTTCTATGGAAACGAAAGCATTTTCTTTTGCGATACGAGTATCTCCTTCTCGATGCACTATTCCTTCTTTATTGCATCCCCAGCTCCCTCACATTGAAGAATAAACACAGAAATTGAGTCGCTATGAAATACTATGGGTTCTATGACTTCTCCTTCTAAATCGAGTAACGTTTCTATGGAAACGAAAGGATTTTCTTTTGCGATACGAGTATCTCCTTCTCGATGCACTATTCCTTCTTTATTGCATCCCTAGCTCCCTCACATTGAAGAATTAACACAGAAATTGAGTCGCTATGAAATACTATGGGTTCTATGACTTCTTCTTCTAAATCGAGTAACATTTCTATGGAAACGAAAGGATTTTCTTTTGCGATACGAGTATCTCCTTCTCGATGCACTATTCCTTCTTTATTGCATCCCTAGCTCCATCACATTGAAGAATTAATAGAGAAATTGAGTCGCTATGAAATACTATGGGTTCTATGACTTCTCCTTCTAAATCGAGTATCGTTTCTATGGAAACGAAAGGATTTTCTTTTGCGATACGAGTATCTCCTTCTCGATGCAGTATTCCTTCTTTATTGCATCCCTAGCTCCCTCACATTGAAGAATTAACACAGAAATTGAGTCGCTATGAAATACTATGGGTTCTATGACTTCTCCTTCTAAATCGAGTAACGTTTCTATGGAAACGAAAGGATTTTCTTTTGCGATACGAGTATCTCCTTCTCGATGCACTATTCCTTCTTTATTGCATCCCTAGCTCCCTCACATTGAAGAATTAACACAGAAATTGAGTCGCTATGAAATACTATGGGTTCTATGACTTCTCCTTCTAAATCGAGTAACGCTTCTATGGAAACGAAAGGATTTTCTTTTGAGATACGAGTATCTCCTTCTCGATGCACTTTCCTTCTTTATTGCATCCCTAGCTCCCTCACATTGAAGAATTAACACAGAAATTGAGTCGCTATGAAATACTATGGGTTCTATGACTTCTCCTTCTAAATCGAGTAACGTTTCTATGGAAACGAAAGGATTTTCTTTTGGGATACGAGTATCTCCTTCTCGATGCACTATTCCTTCTTTATTGCATCCCTAGCTCCCTCACATTGAAGAATTAACACAGAAATTGAGTCGCTATGAAATACTATGGGTTCTATGACTTCTCCTTCTAAATCGAGTAACGTTTCTATGGAAACGAAAGGATTTTCTTTTGGGATACGAGTATCTCCTTCTCGATGCACTATTCCATCTTTATTGCATCCCTAGCTCCAAGACATTGAAGAATTAACACAGAAATTGAGTCGCTATGAAATACTATGGGTTCTATGACTTCTCCTTCTAAATCGAGTAACGTTTCTATGGAAACGAAAGGATTTTCTTTTGCGATACGAGTATCTCCTTCTCGATGCACTATTCCTTCTTTATTGCATCCCTAGCTCCCTCACATTGAAGAATTAACACAGAAATTGAGTCGCTATGAAACACTATGGGTTCTATGACTTCTCCTTCTAAATCGAGTAACGTTTCCATGGAAACGAAAGGATTTTCTTTTGCGATACGAGTATCTCCTTCTCGATGCACTATTCCTTCTTTATTGCATCCCTAGCTCCATCACATAGAAGAATTAACACAGAAATTGAGTCGCTATGAAATACTATGTGTTCTATGACTTCTCCTTCTAAATCGAGTATCGTTTCTCTGGAAACGAAAGGATTTTCTTTTGGGATAAGACAATCTCATTTCCGATCCACTCATCCTTCTTTACTGCATCCCTCACTCCCACAAATTGACGAATTAACACAGCAATTGCGTCGCAATGAAATACTATGGGTTCTATGACTTCTCCTTCTAAATCGAGTAACGTTTCTATGGAAACGAAAGGATTTTCTTTTGCGATACGAGTATCTCCTTCTCGATGCACTATTCCTTCTTTATTGCATCCCTAGCTCCCTCACATTGAAGAATTAACACAGAAATTGAGTCGCTATGAAATACTATGGGTTCTATGACTTCTCCTTCTAAATCGAGTAACGTTTCTATGGAAACGAAAGGATTTTCTTTTGCGATACGAGTATCTCCTTCTCGATGCACTATTCCTTCTTTATTGCATCCCTAGCTCCCTCACATTGAAGAATTAACACAGAAATTGAGTCGCTATGAAATACTATGGGTTCTATGACTTCTCCTTCTAAATCGAGTAACGTTTCTATGGAAACGAAAGGATTTTCTTTTGCGATACGAGTATCTCCTTCTCGATGCACTATTCCTTCTTTATTGCATCCCTAGCTCCCTCACATTGAAGAATTAACAGACCAATTGAGTCGCTATGAAATACTATGGGTTCTATGACTTCTCCTTCTAAATCGAGTAACGTTTCTATGGAAACGAAAGGATTTTCTTTTGCGATACGAGTATCTCCTTCTCGATGCACTATTCCTTCTTTATTGCATCCCTAGCTCCCTCACATTGAAGAATTAACACAGAAATTGAGTCGCTATGAAATACTATGGGTTCTATGACTTCTCCTTCTAAATCGAGTAACGTTTCTATGGAAACGAAAGGATTTTCTTTTGCGATACGAGTATCTCCTTCTCGATGCACTATTCCTTCTTTATTGCATCCCTAGCTCCCTCACATTGAAGAATTAACACTGAAATTGAGTCGCTATGATATACTATGGGTTCTATGACTTCTCCTTCTAAATCGAGTAACGTTTCTATGGAAACAAAAGGATTTTCTTTTGCGATACGAGTATCTCCTTCTCGATGCACTATTCCTTCATTATTGCATCCCTAGCTCCCTCACATTGAAGAATTAACACAGAAATTGAGTCGCTATGAAATACTATGTGTTCTATGACTTCTCCTTCTAAATCGAGTAACGTTTATTTGGAAACGAAAGGATTTTCTTTTTGGATACGAGTATCTCCTTCTCGATGCACTATTCCTTCTTTATTGCATCCCTAGCTCCCTCACATTGAAGAATTAACACAGAAATTGAGTCGCTATGAAATACTATGGGTTCTATGACTTCTCCTTCTAAATCGAGTAACGTTTGTATGGAAACGAAAGGATTTTCTTTTGCGATACGAGTATCTCCTTCTCGATGCACTATTCCTTCTTTATTGCATCCCTAGCTCCCTCACATTGAACAATTAACACAGAAATTGAGTCGCTATGAAATACTATGGGTTCTATGACTTCTCCTTCTAAATCGAGTAACGTTTCTATGGAAACGAAAGGATTTTCTTTTGCGATACGAGTATCTCCTTCTCGATGCACTATTCCTTCTTTATTGCATCCCTAGCTCCCTCACATAGAAGAATTAACACAGAAATTGAGTCGCTATGAAATACTATGGGTTCTATGACTTCTCCTTCTAAATCGAGTAACGTTTCTATGGAAACGAAAGGATTTTCTTTTGCGATACGAGTATCTCCTTCTCGATGCACTACTCCTTCTTTATTGCATCCCTAGCTCCCTCACATTGAAGAATTAACACAGAAATTGAGTCGCTATGAAATACTATGGGTTCTATGACTTCTCCTTCTAAATCGAGTATCGTTTCTATGGAAACGAAAGTATTTTCTTTTGGGATACGAGCATCTCCTTCTCGATGCACTATTCCTTCATTATTGCATCCCTAGCTCCCTCACATTGAAGAATTAACACAGAAATTGAGTTGCTATGAAATACTATGGGTTCTATGACTTCTCCTTCTAAATCGGGTAACGTTTCTATGGAAACGAAAGGATTTTCTTTTGGGATACGAGTATCTCCTTCTCGATGCACTATTCCTTCTTTATTGCATCCCTAGCTCCCTCACATTGAAGAATTAACACAGAAATTGAGTCGCTATGAAATACTATGGGTTCTATGACTTCTCCTTCTAAATCGAGTAACGTTTCTATGGAAACGAAAGGATTTTCTTTTGGGATACGAGTATCTCCTTCTCGATGCACTATTCCTTGTTTATTGCATCCCTAGCTCCCTCACATTGAAGGATTAACACAGAAATTGAGTCGCTATGAAATACTATGGGTTCTATGACTTCTCCTTCTAAATCGAGTAACGTTTCTATGGAAACGAAAGAATTTTCTTTTGCGATACGAGTATCTCCTTCTCGATGCACTATTCCTTCTTTATTGCATCCCTAGCTCCCTCACATTGAACAATTAACACAGAAATTGAGTCGCTATGAAATACTATGGGTTCTATGACTTCTCCTTCTTAATCGAGTAACGTTTCTATGGAAACGAAAGGATTTTTTTTTGCGATACGAGTATCTCCTTCTCTATGCACTATTCGTTCTTTATTGCATCCCTAGCTCCCTCACATTGAAGAATTAACACAGAAATTGAGTCGCTATGAAATACTATGGGTTCTATGACTTCTCCTTCTAAATCGAGTAAAGTTTCTATGGAAACGAAAGGATTTTCTTTTGGGATACGAGCATCTCCTTCTCGATGCACTATTCCTTCTTTATTGCATCCCTAGCTCCCTCACATTGAAGAATTAACACAGAAATTGAGTCGCTATGAAATACTATGGGTTCTATGACTTCTCCTTCTAAATCGGGTAACGTCTCTATGGAAACGAAGGGATTTTCTTTTGGGATACGACAATCTCATCTCCGATCCACTCATCCTTCTTTACTGCATCCCTCACTCCCACTCATTGACGAATTCATACGGAAATTGCGTCGCTATGAAATACTATGTGTTCTATGACTTCTCCTTCTAAATCGAGTATCGTTTCTATGGAAACGAAAGGATTATCTTTTGGGATACGACAATCTCATTTCCGATCCACTCATCCTTCTTTACTGCATACCTCACTCCCACAAATTGACGAATTAACACAGCAATTGCGTCGCAATGAAATACTATGGGTTCTATGACTTCTCCTTCTAAATCGAGTATCGTTTCTATGGAAACGACTGGCTTTTCTTTTGCGATACGAGTATCTCCTTCACGATGCACTATTCCTTCTTTATTGCATCCCTAGCTCCCTCACATTGAAGAATTAACACAGAAATTGAGTCGCTATGAAATACTATTTGTTCTATGACTTCTCCTTCTAAATCGAGTAACGTTTCTGTGGAAACGAAAGGATTTTCTTTTGGGATACGAGTATCTCCTTCTCGATGCACTATTCCATCTTTATTGCATCCCTAGCTCCATGACATTGACGAATTAACACAGAAATTGAGTCGCTATGAAATACTATGGGTTCTATGACTTCTCCTTCTAAATCGAGTAACGTTTCTATGGAAACGAAAGGATTTTCATTTGCGATACGAGTATCTCCTTCTCGATGCACTATTCCTTCTTTATTGCATCCCTAGCTCCCTCACACTGAAGAATTAACACAGAAATTGAGTCGCTATGAAACACTATGGGTTCTATGACTTCTCCTTCTAAATCGAGTAACGTTTCCATGGATACGAAAGGATTTTCTTTTGCGATACGAGTATCTCCTTCTCGATGCACTATTCCTTCTTTATTGCATCCCTAGCTCCCTCACATTGAAGAATTAACACAGAAATTGAGTCGCTATGAAATACTATGTGTTCTATGACTTCTCCTTCTAAATCGAGTATCGTTTCTCTGGAAACGAAAGGATTTTCTTTTGGGATACGACAATCTCATTTCCGATCCACTCATCCTTCTTTACTGCATCCCTCACTCCCACAAATTGACGAATTAACACAGCAATTGCGTCGCAATGAAGTACTATGTGTTCTATGACTTCTCCTTCTAAATCGAGTATCGTTTCTATGGAAACGAAAGGATTTTCTTTTGCGATACCAGTATCTCCTTCTCGATGCACTATTCCTTCTTTATTGCATCCCTAGCTCCCTCACATTGAAGAATTAACACAGAAATTGAGTCGCTATGAAATACTAGGGGTTCTATGACTTCTCCTTCTAAATCGAGTACCGTTTCTATGGAAACGAAAGGATTTGCTTTTGCGATACGAGTATCTCCTTCTCGATGCACTATTCCTTCTTTATTGCATCCCTAGCTCCCTCACATTGAAGAATTAACACAGAAATTGAGTCGCTATGAAATACTATGGGTTCTATGACTTCTCCTTCTAAATCGAGTAACGTTTCTATGGAAACGAAAGGATTTTCTTTTGCGATACGAGTATCTCCTTCTCGATGCACTATTCCTTCTTTATTGCTTCCCTAGCTCCCTCACATTGAAGAATTAACACAGAAATTGAGTCGCTATGAAATACTATGGGTTCTATGACTTCTCCTTCTAAATCGAGTAACGTTTCTATGGAAACGAAAGCATTTTCTTTTGCGATACGAGTATCTCCTTCTCGATGCACTATTCCTTCTTTATTGCATCCCCAGCTCCCTCACATTGAAGAATAAACACAGAAATTGAGTCGCTATGAAATACTATGGGTTCTATGACTTCTCCTTCTAAATCGAGTAACGTTTCTATGGAAACGAAAGGATTTTCTTTTGCGATACGAGTATCTCCTTCTCGATGCACTATTCCTTCTTTATTGCATCCCTAGCTCCCTCACATTGAAGAATTAACACAGAAATTGAGTCGCTATGAAATACTATGGGTTCTATGACTTCTTCTTCTAAATCGAGTAACATTTCTATGGAAACGAAAGGATTTTCTTTTGCGATACGAGTATCTCCTTCTCGATGCACTATTCCTTCTTTATTGCATCCCTAGCTCCATCACATTGAAGAATTAATAGAGATATTGAGTCGCTATGAAATACTATGGGTTCTATGACTTCTCCTTCTAAATCGAGTATCGTTTCTATGGAAACGAAAGGATTTTCTTTTGCGATACGAGTATCTCCTTCTCGATGCACTATTCCTTCTTTATTGCATCCCTAGCTCCCTCACATTGAAGAATTAACACAGAAATTGAGTCGCTATGAAATACTATGGGTTCTATGACTTCTCCTTCTAAATCGAGTAACGTTTCTATGGAAACGAAAGGATTTTCTTTTGCGATACGAGTATCTCCTTCTCGATGCACTATTCCTTCTTTATTGCATCCCTAGCTCCCTCACATTGAAGAATTAACACAGAAATTGAGTCGCTATGAAATACTATGGGTTCTATGACTTCTCCTTCTAAATCGAGTAACGCTTCTATGGAAACGAAAGGATTTTCTTTTGAGATACGAGTATCTCCTTCTCGATGCACTTTCCTTCTTTATTGCATCCCTAGCTCCCTCACATTGAAGAATTAACACAGAAATTGAGTCGCTATGAAATACTATGGGTTCTATGACTTCTCCTTCTAAATCGAGTAACGTTTCTATGGAAACGAAAGGATTTTCTTTTGGGATACGAGTATCTCCTTCTCGATGCACTATTCCTTCTTTATTGCATCCCTAGCTCCCTCACATTGAAGAATTAACACAGAAATTGAGTCGCTATGAAATACTATGGGTTCTATGACTTCTCCTTCTAAATCGAGTAACGTTTCTATGGAAACGAAAGGATTTTCTTTTGGGATACGAGTATCTCCTTCTCGATGCACTATTCCATCTTTATTGCATCCCTAGCTCCATGACATTGAAGAATTAACACAGAAATTGAGTCGCTATGAAATACTATGGGTTCTATGACTTCTCCTTCTAAATCGAGTAACGTTTCTATGGAAACGAAAGGATTTTCTTTTGCGATACGAGTATCTCCTTCTCGATGCACTATTCCTTCTTTATTGCATCCCTAGCTCCCTCACATTGAAGAATTAACACAGAAATTGAGTCGCTATGAAACACTATGGGTTCTATGACTTCTCCTTCTAAATCGAGTAACGTTTCCATGGAAACGAAAGGATTTTCTTTTGCGATACGAGTATCTCCTTCTCGATGCACTATTCCTTCTTTATTGCATCCCTAGCTCCATCACATAGAAGAATTAACACAGAAATTGAGTCGCTATGAAATACTATGTGTTCTATGACTTCTCCTTCTAAATCGAGTATCGTTTCTCTGGAAACGAAAGGATTTTCTTTTGGGATACGACAATCTCATTTCCGATCCACTCATCCTTCTTTACTGCATCCCTCACTCCCACAAATTGACGAATTAACACAGCAATTGCGTCGCAATGAAATACTATGGGTTCTATGACTTCTCCTTCTAAATCGAGTAACGTTTCTATGGAAACGAAAGGATTTTCTTTTGCGATACGAGTATCTCCTTCTCGATGCACTATTCCTTCTTTATTGCATCCCTAGCTCCCTCACATTGAAGAATTAACACAGAAATTGAGTCGCTATGAAATACTATGGGTTCTATGACTTCTCCTTCTAAATCGAGTAACGTTTCTATGGAAACGAAAGGATTTTCTTTTGCGATACGAGTATCTCCTTCTCGATGCACTATTCCTTCTTTATTGCATCCCTAGCTCCCTCACATTGAAGAATTAACACAGAAATTGAGTCGCTATGAAATACTATGGGTTCTATGACTTCTCCTTCTAAATCGAGTAACGTTTCTATGGAAACGAAAGGATTTTCTTTTGCGATACGAGTATCTCCTTCTCGATGCACTATTCCTTCTTTATTGCATCCCTAGCTCCCTCACATTGAAGAATTAACAGACAAATTGAGTCGCTATGAAATACTATGGGTTCTATGACTTCTCCTTCTAAATCGAGTAACGTTTCTATGGAAACGAAAGGATTTTCTTTTGCGATACGAGTATCTCCTTCTCGATGCACTATTCCTTCTTTATTGCATCCCTAGCTCCCTCACATTGAAGAATTAACACAGAAATTGAGTCGCTATGAAATACTATGGGTTCTATGACTTCTCCTTCTAAATCGAGTAACGTTTCTATGGAAACGAAAGGATTTTCTTTTGCGATACGAGTATCTCCTTCTCGATGCACTATTCCTTCTTTATTGCATCCCTAGCTCCCTCACATTGAAGAATTAACACTGAAATTGAGTCGCTATGATATACTATGGGTTCTATGACTTCTCCTTCTAAATCGAGTAACGTTTCTATGGAAACAAAAGGATTTTCTTTTGCGATACGAGTATCTCCTTCTCGATGCACTATTCCTTCATTATTGCATCCCTAGCTCCCTCACATTGAAGAATTAACACAGAAATTGAGTCGCTATGAAATACTATGTGTTCTATGACTTCTCCTTCTAAATCGAGTAACGTTTATTTGGAAACGAAAGGATTTTCTTTTTGGATACGAGTATCTCCTTCTCGATGCACTATTCCTTCTTTATTGCATCCCTAGCTCCCTCACATTGAAGAATTAACACAGAAATTGAGTCGCTATGAAATACTATGGGTTCTATGACTTCTCCTTCTAAATCGAGTAACGTTTGTATGGAAACGAAAGGATTTTCTTTTGCGATACGAGTATCTCCTTCACGATGCACTATTCCTTCTTTATTGCATCCCTAGCTCCCTCACATTGAACAATTAACACAGAAATTGAGTCGCTATGAAATACTATGGGTTCTATGACTTCTCCTTCTAAATCGAGTAACGTTTCTATGGAAACGAAAGGATTTTCTTTTGCGATACGAGTATCTCCTTCTCGATGCACTATTCCTTCTTTATTGCATCCCTAGCTCCCTCACATAGAAGAATTAACACAGAAATTGAGTCGCTATGAAATACTATGGGTTCTATGACTTCTCCTTCTAAATCGAGTAACGTTTCTATGGAAACGAAAGGATTTTCTTTTGCGATACGAGTATCTCCTTCTCGATGCACTACTCCTTCTTTATTGCATCCCTAGCTCCCTCACATTGAAGAATTAACACAGAAATTGAGTCGCTATGAAATACTATGGGTTCTATGACTTCTCCTTCTAAATCGAGTATCGTTTCTATGGAAACGAAAGTATTTTCTTTTGGGATACGAGCATCTCCTTCTCGATGCACTATTCCTTCATTATTGCATCCCTAGCTCCCTCACATTGAAGAATTAACACAGAAATTGAGTTGCTATGAAATACTATGGGTTCTATGACTTCTCCTTCTAAATCGGGTAACGTTTCTATGGAAACGAAAGGATTTTCTTTTGGGATACGAGTATCTCCTTCTCGATGCACTATTCCTTCTTTATTGCATCCCTAGCTCCCTCACATTGAAGAATTAACACAGAAATTGAGTCGCTATGAAATACTATGGGTTCTATGACTTCTCCTTCTAAATCGAGTAACGTTTCTATGGAAACGAAAGGATTTTCTTTTGGGATACGAGTATCTCCTTCTCGATGCACTATTCCTTGTTTATTGCATCCCTAGCTCCCTCACATTGAAGGATTAACACAGAAATTGAGTCGCTATGAAATACTATGGGTTCTATGACTTCTCCTTCTAAATCGAGTAACGTTTCTATGGAAACGAAAGGATTTTCTTTTGCGATACGAGTATCTCCTTCTCGATGCACTATTCCTTCTTTATTGCATCCCTAGCTCCCTCACATTGAACAATTAACACAGAAATTGAGTCGCTATGAAATACTATGGGTTCTATGACTTCTCCTTCTTAATCGAGTAACGTTTCTATGGAAACGAAAGGATTTTTTTTTGCGATACGAGTATCTCCTTCTCTATGCACTATTCGTTCTTTATTGCATCCCTAGCTCCCTCACATTGAAGAATTAACACAGAAATTGAGTCGCTATGAAATACTATGGGTTCTATGACTTCTCCTTCTAAATCGAGTAAAGTTTCTATGGAAACGAAAGGATTTTCTTTTGGGATACGAGCATCTCCTTCTCGATGCACTATTCCTTCTTTATTGCATCCCTAGCTCCCTCACATTGAAGAATTAACACAGAAATTGAGTCGCTATGAAATACTATGGGTTCTATGACTTCTCCTTCTAAATCGGGTAACGTCTCTATGGAAACGAAGGGATTTTCTTTTGGGATACGACAATCTCATCTCCGATCCACTCATCCTTCTTTACTGCATCCCTCACTCCCACTCATTGACGAATTCATACGGAAATTGCGTCGCTATGAAATACTATGTGTTCTATGACTTCTCCTTCTAAATCGAGTATCGTTTCTATGGAAACGAAAGGATTATCTTTTGGGATACGACAATCTCATTTCCGATCCACTCATCCTTCTTTACTGCATACCTCACTCCCACAAATTGACGAATTAACACAGCAATTGCGTCGCAATGAAATACTATGGGTTCTATGACTTCTCCTTCTAAATCGAGTATCGTTTCTATGGAAACGACTGGCTTTTCTTTTGCGATACGAGTATCTCCTTCACGATGCACTATTCCTTCTTTATTGCATCCCTAGCTCCCTCACATTGAAGAATTAACACAGAAATTGAGTCGCTATGAAATACTATTTGTTCTATGACTTCTCCTTCTAAATCGAGTAACGTTTCTGTGGAAACGAAAGGATTTTCTTTTGCGATACGAGTATCTCCTTCTCGATGCACTACTCCTTCTTTATTGCATTCCTAGCTCCCCTCACATTGAAGAATTAACACAGAAATTGAGTCGCTATGAAATACTATGGGTTCTATGACTTCTCCTTCTAAATCGAGTAACGTTTCTATGGAAACGAAAGGATTTTCTTTTGGGATACGAGTATCTCCTTCTCGATGCACTATTCCTTCTTTATTGCATCCCTAGCTCCCGCACATTGAAGAATTAACACAGAAATTGAGTCGCTATGAAATACTATGGGTTCTATGACTTCTCCTTCTAAATCGAGTAACGTTTCTATGGAAACGAAAGGATTTTCTTTTGCGATACGAGTATCTCCTTCTCGATGCACTATTCCTTCTTTATTGCATCCCTAGCTCCCTCACATTGAACAATTAACACAGAAATTGAGTCGCTATGAAATACTATGGGTTCTATGACATCTCCTTCTTAATCGAGTAACGTTTCTGTGGAAACGAAAGGATTTTCTTTTGCGATACGAGTATCTCCTTCTCGATGCACTATTCCTTCTTTATTGCATCCCTAGCTAACTCACATTGAAGAATTAACACAGAAATTGAGTCGCTATGAAATACTACGGGTTCTATGACTTCTCCTTCTAAATCGAGTAACGTTTCTATGGAAACGAAAGGATTTTCTTTTGCGATACGAGTATCTCCTTCTCGATGCACTATTCCTTCTTTATTGCATCCCTAACTCCCTCACATTGAAGAATTAACACAGAAATTGAGTCGCTATGAAATACTATGGATTCTATGACTTCTCCTTCTAAATCGAGTAACGTTTCTATGGAAACGAAAGCATTTTCTTTTGCGATACGAGTATCTCCTTCTCGATGCACTATTCCTTCTTTATTGCATCCCTAGCTCCCTCACATTGAAGAATTAACACAGAAATTGAGTCGCTATGAAATACTATGGGTTGTATGACTTCTAATTCTAAATCGAGTAACGTTTCTATGGAAACGAAAGGATTTTCTTTTGGGATACGAGTATCTCCTTCTCGATGCACTATTCCTTCTTTATTGCATCCCTAGCTCCCTCACATTGAAGAATTAACACAGAAATTGAGTCGCTATGAAATACTATGTGTTCTATGACTTCTCCTTCTAAATCGAGTATCGATTCTATGGAAACGAAAGGATTTTCTTTTGGGATACGACAATCTCATTTCCGATCCACTCATCCTTCTTTACTGCATCCCTCACTCCCACAAATTGACGAATTAACACAGCAATTGCGTCGCAATGAAATACTATGGGTTCTATGACTTCTCCTTCTAAATCGAGTATCGTTTCTATGGAAACGACTGGCTTTTCTTTTGCGATACGAGTATCTCCTTCTCGATGCACTATTCCTTCTTTATTGCATCCCTAGCTCCCTCACATTGAAGAATTAACACAGAAATTGAGTCGCTATGAAATACTATGGGTTCTATGACTTCTCCTTCTAAATCGAGTAACGTTTCTATGGAAACGGAAGGATTTTCTTTTGCGATACGAGTATCTCCTTCTCGATGCACTATTCCTTCTTTATTGCATCCCTAGCTCCCTCACATTGAAGAATTAACACAGAAATTGAGTCGCTATGAAATACTACGGGTTCTATGACTTCTCCTTCTAAATCGAGTAACGTTTCTATGGAAACGAAAGGATTTTCTTTTGCGATACGTGTATCTCCTTCTCGATGCACTATTCCTTCTTTATTGCATCCCTAGCTCCCTCACATTGAAGAATTAACACAGTAATTGAGTCGCTATGAAATACTATGGGTTCTATGACTTCTCCTTCTAAATCGAGTAACGTTTCTATGGAAACGAAAGGATTTTCTTTTGGGATACGAGTATCTCCTTCTCGATGCACTATTCCTTCTTTATTGCATCCCTAGCTCCCTCATATTGAAGAATTAACACAGAAATTGAGTCGCTATGAAATACTATGGGTTCTATGACTTCTCCTTCTAAATCGAGTAACGTTTCTATGGAAACGAAAGGATTTTCTTTTGCGATACGAGTATCTCCTTCTCGATGGACTATTCCTTCTTTATTGCATCCCTAGCTCCCTCACATTGAAGAATTAACACAGAAATTGAGTCGCTATGAAATACTATGGGTTGTATGACTTCTCCTTCTAAATCGAGTAACGTTTCTATGGAAACGAAAGGATTTTCTTTTGCGATACGAGTATCTCCTTCTCGATGCACTATTCCTTCTATATTGCATCCCTAGCTCCCTCACATTGAAGAATTAACACAGAAATTGAGTCGCTATGAAGTACTATGTGTTCTATGACTTCTCCTTCTAAATCGAGTAACGTTTCTATGGAAACGAAAGGATTTTCTTTTGCGATACGAGTATCTCCTTCTCGATGCACTATTCCTTCTTTATTGCATCCCTAGCTCCCTCACATTGAAGAATTAACACAGAAATTGAGTCGCTATGAAATACTATGGGTTCTATGACTTCTCCTTCTAAATCGAGTAACGTTTCTATGGAAACGAAAGGATTTTCTTTTGGATACGAGTATCTCCTTCTCGATGCACTATTCATTCTTTATTGCATCCCTAGCTCCCTCACATTGAAGAATTAACACAGAAATTGAGTCGCCATGAGATACTATGGGTTCTATGACTTCTCCTTCTAAATTGAGTATCGTTTCTATGGAAACGACTGGCTTTTCTTTTGCGATACGAGTATCTCCTTCTCGATGCACTATTCCTTCTTTATTGCATCCCTAGCTCCCTCACATTGAAGAATTAACACAGAAATTGAGTCGCTATGAAATACTATGGGTTCTATGACTTCTCCTTCTAAATCGAGTAACGTTTCTATGGAAACGAAAGGATTTTCTTTTGCGATACGAGTATCTCCTTCTCGATGCACTACTCCTTCTTTATTGCATCCCTAGCTCCCTCACATTGAAGAATTAACACAGAAATTGAGTCGCTATGAAATACTATGGGTTCTATGACTTCTCCTTCTAAATCGAGTAACGTTTCTATGGAAACGAAAGGATTTTCTTTTGCGATACGAGTATCTCCTACTCGATGCACTACTCCTTCTTTATTGCATCCCTAGCTCCCTCACATTGAACAATTAACACAGAAATTGAGTCGCTATGAAATACTATGGGTTCTACGACTTCTCCTTCTAAATCGACTAACGTTTGTATGGAAACGAAGGGATTTTCTTTTGCGATACGAGTATCTCCTTCTCGATGCACTATTCCTTCTTTATTGCATCCCTAGCTCCCTCACATTGAAGAATTAACACAGAAATTGAGTCGCTATGAAATACTATGGGTTCTATGACTTCTCCTTCTAAATCGAGTAACGTTTCTATGGAAACGAAAGGATTTTCTTTTGCGATACGAGTATCTCCTTCTCGATGCACTATTCCTTCTTTATTGCATCCCTAGCTCCCTCACATTGAAGAATTAACACAGAAATTGAGTCGCTATGAAATACTATGGGTTCTATGACTTCTCCTTCTAAATCGAGTAACGTTTCTATGGAAACAAAAGGATTTTCTTTTGCGATACGAGTATCTCCTTCTCGATGCACTATTCCTTCATTATTGCATCCCTAGCTCCCTCACATTGAAGAATTAACACAGAAATTGAGTCGCTATGAAATACTATGGGTTCTATGACTTCTCCTTCTAAATCGAGTAACGTTTCTATCGAAACGAAAGGATTTTCTTTTTGGATACGAGTATCTCCTTCTGGATGCACTATTCCTTCTTTATTGCATCCCTAGCTCCCTCACATTGAAGAATTAACACAGAAATTGAGTCGCTATGAAATACTATGTGTTCTATGACTTCTCCTTCTAAATCGAGTAACGTTTGTATGGAAACGAAAGGATTTTCTTTTGCGATACGAGTATCTCCTTCTCGTTAAACTATTCCTTCTTTATTGCATCCCTAGCTCCCTCACATTGAACAATTAACACAGAAATTGAGTCGCTATGAAATACTATGGGTTCTATGACTTCTCCTTCTTAATCGAGTAACGTTTCTATGGAAACGAAAGGATTTTCTTTTGCGATACGAGTATCTCCTTCTCGATGCACTATTCCTTCTTTATTGCATCCCTAGCTCCCTCACATAGAAGAATTTACACAGAAATTGAGTCGCTATGAAATACTATGGGTTCTATGACTTCTCCTTCTAAATCGAGTAACGTTTCTATGGAAACGAAAGGACTTTCTTTTGCGATACGAGTATCTCCTTCTCGATGCACTACTCCTTCTTTATTGCATCCCTAGCTCCCGCACATTGAAGAATTAACACAGAAATTGAGTCGCTATGAAATACTATGGGTTCTATGACTTCTCCTTCTAAATCGAGTAACGTTTCTATGGAAACGAAAGTATTTTCTTTTGGGATACGAGCATCTCCTTCTCGATGCACTATTCCTTCATTATTGCATCCCTAGCTCCCTCACATTGAAGAATTAACACAGAATTGAGTCGCTATGAAATACTATGGGTCTATGACTTCTCCCTCTAAATCGGGTAACGTTTCTATGGAAACGAAAGGATTTTCTTTTGAGGGATACGAGTAGTCTCCTTCTCGATGCACTATCCTTCTTATTGCAATCCACTAGCTCCACTCACATTGAAGAATTAACCACAGAATTGAGTCGCTATGAAATACTATGGGTTCTATGACTTCTCCTTCTAAATCGGGTAACGTTTTCTATGGAAACGAAAGGATTTTCTTTTGGGATACGAGTATCTCCTTCTCGATGCACTATTCCTTGCTTTATTGCATCCCTAGCTCCCTCACATTGAAGAATTAACA
Organism: Schistocerca piceifrons; assembly: GCF_021461385.2. Classification (NCBI taxonomy): domain Eukaryota; kingdom Metazoa; phylum Arthropoda; class Insecta; order Orthoptera; family Acrididae; genus Schistocerca; species Schistocerca piceifrons. Next base: position 553,765 of record NW_025728283.1, read on the forward strand.
CAGAAATTGAGTCGCTATGAAATACTATGGGTTCTATGACTTCTCCTTCTAAATCGAGTAACGTTTCTATGGAAACGAAAGGATTTTCTTTTGGATACGAGTATCTCCTTCTCGATGCACTATTCCTTCTTTATTGCATCCCTAGCTCCCTCACATTGAAGAATTAACACAGAAATTGAGTCGCTATGAAATACTATGGGTTCATATGACTTCTCCTTCTAATCGAGTAACGTTTCTATGGAAACGAAAGGATTTATTCTTTTGGCGATACGAGTATCTCCTTCTCGATGCACTATTCCTTCTTTATTTGCATCCCTAGCTCCCTCACATTGAAGCAATTAACACAGAAATTGAGGTCGCTATGAAATACTATGGGTTCTATGACTTCTCCTTCTAAATCGAGTAACGTTTCTATGGAAACGAAAAGGATTTTTTTTTGGGATACGAGTATCTCCTTCTCGATGCACTATTCCTTCTTTATTGCATCCCTAGCTCCCTCACATTGAAGAATTAACACAGAAATTGAGTCGCTATGAAATACTATGGATTCTATGACTTCTCCCTTCTAAATCGAGTAACGTTTCTATGGAAACGAAAGGATTTTCTTTTGCGATACGAGTATCTCCTTCTCGATGCACTATTCCTTCTTTATTGCATCCCTAGCTCCCTCACATTGAAGAATTAACACAGAAATTGAGTCGCTTCTGAAATACTATGGGTTCTATGACTTCTCCTTCTAAATCGAGTAACGTTTCTATGGAAACGAAAGGATTTTCTTTTGGATACGAGTATCTCCTTCTCGATGCACTATTCCTTCTTTATTGCATCCCTAGCTCCCTCACATTGAAGAATTAACACAGAAATTGAGTCGCTATGAAATACTATTGGTTCTATGACTTCTCCTTCTAAATCGAGTAACGTTTCTATGAAACGAAAGGATTTTTCTTTTTGCGATACGAGTATCTCCTTCTCGATGCACTATTCCTTCTTTATTGCATCCCTAGCTCCCTCACGTTGAAGAATTAACACAGAAATTGAGTCGCTATGAAATACTATGGGTTCTATGACTCTCTCCTTCTAAATCGAGTAACGTTTCTATGGAAACGAAAGGATTTCCTTTTGGGATACGAGTATCTCCTTCTCGATGCACTATTCCTTCTTTATTTGCATCCCGAGCTCCCTCACATTGAAGAATTAACACAGAAATTGAGTCGCTATGAAATACTATGGGTTCTATGACTTTTCCTTCTAAATCGAGTAACGTTTCTAGGAAACGAAAGTATTTTCTTTTGCGATACGAGTATCTCCTTCTCGATGCACTATTCCTTCTTTATTGCATCCCTAGCTCCCTCACATTGAAGAATTGACACAGAAATTGGAGTCGCTATGAAATACTATGGGTTCTATGACTTCTCCTTCTAAATCGAGAAACGTTTCTATGGAAACGAAAGGATTTTCTTTTGCGATACGAGTATCTCCTTCTCGGATGCACTATTCCTTCTTTATTGCATCCCTAGCTCCCTCACATTGAAGAATTAACACAGAAATTGAGTCGCTATGAAATACTATGGGTTCTATGACTTCTCCTTCTAAATCGAGTAACGTTTCTATGGAAGCGAAATGATTTTCTTTTGCGATACGAGTATCTCCTTCTCGATGCACTATTCCTTCTTTATTGCATCCCTAGCTCCCTCACATTGATGAATTAACACAGAAATTGAGTCGCTATGAAATACTATGGGTTCTGTGACTTCTCCTTCTAAATCGAGTAACACTTCTATGGAAGCGAAGAGATTTTCTTTTGCGATACGAGTATCTCTTTCTCGATGCACTATTCCTTCTTTATTGCATCCCTAGCACCCTCACATTGAAGAATTAACACAGCAATTGAGTCGCTATGAAATACTATGTGTTCTATGACTTATCCTTCTAAATCGAGTATCGTTTCTATGAAACGAAAGGATTTTCTTTTGGGATACGACAATCTCATTTCCGATCCACTCATCCTTCTTTACTGCATCCCTCACTCCCACAAATTGACGAATTAACACAGCAATTGCGTCGCAATTAAATACTATGGGTTCTATGACTTCTCCTTCTAAATCGAGTATCGTTTCTGTGGAAAAGACTGGCTTTTCTTTTGGGATACGAGTATCACCTTCTCGATGCACAATTCCTTCTTTATTGCATCCCTAGCTCCCTCACATTGAAGAATTAACACAGAAATTGAGTCGCTATGAAATACTATGGGTTCTATGACTTCTCCTTCTAAATCGAGTAACGTTTCTATGGAAACGAAAGGATTTTCTTTTGCGATACGAGTATCTCCTTCTCGATGCACTATTCCTTCTTTATTGCATCCCTAGCTCTCTCACATTGAAGAATTAACAAAGAAATTGAGTCGCTATGAAATACTATGGGTTCTATGACTTCTCCTTCTAAATCGAGTAACGTTTCTATGGAAACGAAAGGATTTTCTTTTGCGATACGAGTATCTCCTTCTCGATGCACTATTCCTTCTTTATTGCATCCCTAGCTCCCTCACATTGAAGAATTAACACAGAAATTGAGTCGCTATGAAATACTATGGGTTCTATGACTTCTCCTTCTAAATCGAGTAACGTTTCTATGGAAACGAAAGGATTTTCTTTTGCGATACGAGTATCTCCTTCTCGATGCACTTTCCTTCTTTATTGCATCCCTAGCTCCCTCACATTGAAGAATTAACACAGAAATTGAGTCGCTATGAAATACTATGGGTTCTATGACTTCTCCTTCTAAATCGAGTAACGTTTCTATGGAAACGAAAGGATTTTCTTTTGCGATACGAGTATCTCCTTCTCGATGCACTATTCCTTCTTTATTGCGTCCCTAGCTCCCTCACATTGAAGAATTAACACAGAAATTGAGTCGCTATGAAGTACTATGGGTTTCTATGACTTCTCCTTCTAAATCGAGTAACGTTTCTATGGAAACGAAAGGATTTCCTTTGGCGATACGAGTATCTCCTTCTCGATGCACTATTCCTTTATTATTGCATCCCTAGCTCCCTCACATTGAAGAATTAACACAGAAATTGAGTCGCTATGAAATACTATGGGTTCTAAGACTTCTCCTTCTAAATCGAGTAACGTTTCTATGGAAACGAAAGGATTTTCTTTTGCGATACGAGTATCTCCTTCTCGATGCACTATTCCTTCTTTATTGCATCCCTAGCTCCCTCACATTGAAGAATTAACACAGAAATTGAGTCGTTATGAAATACTATGGGTTCTATGACTTCTCCTTCTAAATCGAGTAACGTTTCTATGGAATCGAGAGGATTTTCTTTTGCGATACGAGCATCTCCTTCTCGATGCACTATTCCTTCTTTATTGCATCCCTAGCTCCCTCACATTGTAGAATTAACACAGAAATTGAGTCGCTATGAAATACTATGCGTTCTATGACTTCTCCTTCTAAATCGAGTAACGTTTCTATGGAAACGAAAGGATTTTCTTTTGCGATACGAGTATCCCCTTCTCGATGCACTATTCCTTCTTTATTGCATCCCTAGCTCCCTCACATTGAAGAATTAACACAGAAATTGAGTCGCTATGAAATACTATGGGTTCTATGACTTCTCCTTCTAAATCGAGTAACGTTTCTATGGAAACGAAAGGATTTTCTTTTGGGATACGACAATCTCATTTCCGATCCACTCATCCTTCTTTACTGCATCCCTCACTCCCACAAATTGACGAATTAACACAGCAATTGCGTCGCAATGAAATACTATGGGTTCTATGACTTCTCCTTCCAAATCGGATATCGTTTCTATGGAAACGAAAGGATTTTCTTTTGCGATACGAGTATCTCCTTCTCGATGCACTATTCCTTCTTTATTGCATCCCTAGCTCCCTCACATTGAAGAATTAACACAGAAATTGAGTCGCTATGAAACACTATGGGTTCTATGACTTCTCCTTCTAAATCGAGTAACGTTTCCATGGAAACGAAAGGATTTTCTTTTGCGATACGAGTATCTCCTTCTCGATGCACTATTCCTTCTTTATTGCATCCCTAGCTCCCTCACATTGAAGAATTAACACAGAAATTGAGTCGCTATGAAATACTATGGGTTCTATGACTTCTCCTTCTAAATCGAGAAACGTTTCTATGGAAACGAAAGGATTTTCTTTTGCGATACGAGTATCTCCTTCTCGATGCACTATTCCTTCTTTATTGCATCCCTAGCTCCCTCACATTAAAGAATTAACACAGAAATTGAGTCGCTATGATATACTATGGGTTCTATGACTTCTCCTTCTAAATCGAGTAACGTTTCTATGGAAACGAAATAATTTTCTTTTGCGATACGAGTATCTCCTTCTCGATGCGCTATTCCTTCTTTATTGCATCCCTAGCTCCCTCACATTGAAGCATTAACACAGAAATTGAGTCGCTATGAAATACTATGGGTTCTATGACTTCTCCTTCTAAATCGAGTAACGTTTCTATGGAAACGAAAGGATTTTCTTTTTTGGATACGAGTATCTCCTTCTCGATGCACTATTCCTTCTTTATTGCATCCCTAGCTCCCTCACATTGAAGAATTAACAGAGAAATTGAGTCGCTATGAAATACTATGTGTTCTATGACTTCTCCTTCTAAATCGAGTAACGTTTCTATGGAAACGAAAGGATTTTCTTTTGCGATACGAGTATCTCCTTCTCGATGCACTATTCCTTCTTTATTGCATCCCTAGCTCCCTCACATTGAACAATTAACACAGAAATTGAGTCGCTATGAAATACTATGGGTTCTATGACTTCTCCTTCTAAATCGAGTAACGTTTCTATGGAAACGAAAGGATTTTCTTTTGCGATACGAGTATCTCCTTCTCGATGCACTATTCCTTCTTTATTGCATCCCTAGCTCCCTCACATAGAAGAATTAACACAGAAATTGAGTCGCTATGAAATACTATGGGTTCTATGACTTCTCCTTCTAAATCGAGTAACGTTTCTATGGAAACGAAAGGATTTTCTTTTGCGATACGAGTATCTCCTTCTCGATGCACTACTCCTTCTTTATTGCATCCCTAGCTCCCTCACATTGAAGAATTAACACAGAAATTGAGTCGCTATGAAATACTATGGGTTCTATGACTTCTCCTTCTAAATCGAGTAACGTTTCTATGGAAACGAAAGTATTTTCTTTTGGGATACGAGCATCTCCTTCTCGATGCACTATTCCTTCATTGTTGCATCCCTAGCTCCCTCACATTGAAGAATTAACACAGAAATTGAGTCGCTATGAAATACTATGGGTTCTATGACTTCTCCTTCTAAATCGGGTAACGTTTCTATGGAAACGAAAGGATTTTCTTTTGGGATACGAGTATCTCCTTCTCGATGCACTATTCCTTCTTTATTGCATCCCTAGCTCCCTCACATTGAAGAATTAACACAGAAATTGAGTCGCTATGAAATACTATGGGTTCTATGACTTCTCCTTCTAAATCGAGTAACGTTTCTATGGAAACGAAAGGATTTTCTTTTGGGATACGAGTATCTCCTTCTCGATGCACTATTCCTTGTTTATTGCATCCCTAGCTCCCTCACATTGAAGAATTAACACAGAAATTGAGTCGCTATGAAATACTATGGGTTCTATGACTTCTCCTTCTAAATCGAGTAACGTTTCTATGGAAACGAAAGGATTTTCTTTTGCGATACGAGTATCTCCTCCTCGATGCACTATTCCTTCTTTATTGCATCCCTAGCTCCCTCACATTGAACAATTAACAGAAATTGAGTCGCTATGAAATACTATGGGTTCTATGACTTCTCCTTCTTAATCGAGTAACGTTTCTATGGAAACGAAAGGATTTTTTTTTGGGATACGAGTATCTCCTTCTCGATGCACTATTCCTTCTTTATTGCATCCCTAGCTCCCTCACATTGAAGAATTAACACAGAAATTGAGTCGCTATGAAATACTATGGGTTCTATGACTTCTCCTTCTAAATCGAGTAACGTTTCTATGGAAACGAAAGGATTTTCTTTTGCGATACGAGTATCTCCTTCTCGATGCACTATTCCTTCTTTATTGCATCCCTAGCTCCCTCACATTGAAGAATTAACACAGAAATTGAGTCGCTATGAAATACTATGGATTCTATGACTTCTCCTTCTAAATCGAGTAACGTTTCTATGGAAACGAAAGGATTTTCTTTTGCGATACGAGTATCTCCTTCTCGATGCACTATTCCTTCTTTATTGCATCCCTAGCTCCCTCACATTGAAGAATTAACACAGAAATTGAGTCGCTATGAAATACTATGGGTTCTATGACTTCTCCTTCTAAATCGAGTAACGTTTCTATGGAAACGAAAGGATTTTCTTTTGGGATACGAGTATCTCCTTCTCGATGCACTATTCCTTCTATATTGCATCCCTAGCTCCCTCACATTGAAGAATTAACACAGAAATTGAGTCGCTATGAAATACTATGGGTTCTATGACTTCTCCTTCTAAATCGAGTAACGTTTCTATGGAAACGAAAGGATTTTCTTTTGCGATACGAGTATCTCCTTCTCGATGCACTATTCCTTCTTTATTGCATCCCTAGCTCCCTCACGTTGAAGAATTAACACAGAAATTGAGTCGCTATGAAATACTATGGGTTCTATGACTTCTCCTTCTAAATCGAGTAACGTTTCTATGGAAACGAAAGGATTTCCTTTTGGGATACGAGTATCTCCTTCTCGATGCACTATTCCTTCTTTATTGCATCCCGAGCTCCCTCACATTGAAGAATTAACACAGAAATTGAGTCGCTATGAAATACTATGGGTTCTATGACTTCTCCTTCTAAATCGAGTAACGTTTCTAGGAAACGAAAGGATTTTCTTTTGCGATACGAGTATCTCCTTCTCGATGCACTATTCCTTCTTTATTGCATCCCTAGCTCCCTCACATTGAAGAATTAACACAGAAATTGAGTCGCTATGAAATACTATGGGTTCTATGACTTCTCCTTCTAAATCGAGAAACGTTTCTATGGAAACGAAAGGATTTTCTTTTGCGATACGAGTATCTCCTTCTCGATGCACTATTCCTTCTTTATTGCATCCCTAGCTCCCTCACATTGAAGAATTAACACAGAAATTGAGTCGCTATGAAATACTATGGGTTCTATGACTTCTCCTTCTAATCGAGTAACGTTTCTATGGAAGCGAAAGGATTTTCTTTTGCGATACGAGTATCTCCTTCTCGATGCACTATTCCTTCTTTATTGCATCCCTAGCTCCCTCACATTGATGAATTAACACAGAAATTGAGTCGCTATGAAATACTATGGGTTCTGTGACTTCTCCTTCTAAATCGAGTAACACTTCTATGGAAGCGAAGAGATTTTCTTTTGCGATACGAGTATCTCTTTCTCGATGCATTATTCCTTCTTTATTGCATCCCTAGCACCCTCACATTGAAGAATTAACACAGCAATTGAGTCGCTATGAAATACTATGTGTTCTATGACTTATCCTTCTAAATCGAGTATCGTTTCTATGGAAACGAAAGGATTTTCTTTTGGGATACGACAATCTCATTTCCGATCCACTCATCCTTCTTTACTGCATCCCTCACTCCCACAAATTGACGAATTAACACAGCAATTGCGTCGCAATTAAATACTATGGGTTCTATGACTTCTCCTTCTAAATCGAGTATCGTTTCTGTGGAAAAGACTGGCTTTTCTTTTGGGATACGAGTATCACCTTCTCGATGCACTATTCCTTCTTTATTGCATCCCTAGCTCCCTCACATTGAAAAATTAACACAGAAATTGAGTCGCTATGAAATACTATGGGTTCTATGACTTCTCCTTCTAAATCGAGTAACGTTTCTATGGAAACGAAAGGATTTTCTTTTGCGATACGAGTATCTCCTTCTCGATGCACTATTCCTTCTTTATTGCATCCCTAGCTCTCTCACATTGAAGAATTAACACAGAAATTGAGTCGCTATGAAATACTATGGGTTCTATGACTTCTCCTTCTAAATCGAGTAACGTTTCTATGGAAACGAAAGGATTTTCTTTTGCGATACGAGTATCTCCTTCTCGATGCACTATTCCTTCTTTATTGCATCCCTAGCTCCCTCACATTGAAGAATTAACACAGAAATTGAGTCGCTATGAAATACTATGGGTTCTATGACTTCTCCTTCTAAATCGAGTAACGTTTCTATGGAAACGAAAGGATTTTCTTTTGCGATACGAGTATCTCCTTCTCGATGCACTATTCCTTCTTTATTGCATCCCTAGCTCCCTCACATTGTAGAATTAACACAGAAATTGAGTCACTATGAAATACTATGGGTTCTATGACTTCTCCTTCTAAATCGAGTAACGTTTCTATGGAAACGAAAGGATTTTCTTTTGCGATACGAGTACCTCCTTCTCGATGCACTTTCCTTCTTTATTGCATCCCTAGCTCCCTCACATTGAAGAATTAACACAGAAATTGAGTCGCTATGAAATACTATGGGTTCTATGACTTCTCCTTCTAAATCGAGTAACGTTTCTATGGAAACGAAAGGATTTTCTTTTGCGATACGAGTATCTCCTTCTCGATGCACTATTCCTTCTTTATTGCGTCCCTAGCTCCCTCACATTGAAGAATTAACACAGAAATTGAGTCGCTATGAAGTACTATGGGTTCTATGACTTCTCCTTCTAAATCGAGTAACGTTTCTATGGAAACGAAAGGATTTCCTTTGGCGATACGAGTATCTCCTTCTCGATGCACTATTCCTTTATTATTGCATCCCTAGCTCCCTCACATTGAAGAATTAACACAGAAATTGAGTCGCTATGAAATACTATGGGTTCTAAGACTTCTCCTTCTAAATCGAGTAACGTTTCTATGGAAACGAAAGGATTTTCTTTTGCGATACGAGTATCTCCTTCTCGATGCACTATTCCTTCTTTATTGCATCCCTAGCTCCCTCACATTGAAGAATTAACACAGAAATTGAGTCGCTATGAAATACTATGGGTTCTATGACTTCTCCTTCTAAATCGAGTAACGTTTCTATGGAAACGAAAGGATTTTCTTTTGCGATACGAGCATCTCCTTCTCGATGCACTATTCCTTCTTTATTGCATCCCTAGCTCCCTCACATTGTAGAATTAACACAGAAATTGAGTCGCTATGAAATACTATGCGTTCTATGACTTCTCCTTCTAAATCGAGTAACGTTTCTATGGAAACGAAAGGATTTTCTTTTGCGATACGAGTATCCCCTTCTCGATGCACTATTCCTTCTTTATTGCATCCCTAGCTCCCTCACATTGAAGAATTAACACAGAAATTGAGTCGCTATGAAATACTATGGGTTCTATGACTTCTCCTTCTAAATCGAGTAACGTTTCTATGGAAACGAAAGGATTTTCTTTTGGGATACGACAATCTCATTTCCGATCCACTCATCCTTCTTTACTGCATCCCTCACTCCCACAAATTGACGAATTAACACAGCAATTGCGTCGCAATGAAATACTATGGGTTCTATGACTTCTCCTTCCAAATCGAGTATCGTTTCTATGGAAACGAAAGGATTTTCTTTTGCGATACGAGTATCTCCTTCTCGATGCACTATTCCTTCTTTATTGCATCCCTAGCTCCCTCACATTGAAGAATTAACACAGAAATTGAGTCGCTATGAAATACTATGGGTTCTATGACTTCTCCTTCTAAATCGAGTAACGTTTCTATGGAAACGAAAGGATTTTCTTTTGCGATACGAGTATCTCCTTCTCGATGCACTATTCCTTCTTTATTGCATCCCTAGCTCCCTCACATTGAAGAATTAACACAGAAATTGAGTCGCTATGAAATACTATGGGTTCTATGACTTCTCCTTCTAAATCGAGTAACGTTTCTATGGAAACGAAAGGATTTTCTTTTGCGATACGAGTATCTTCTTCTCGATGCACTATTCCTTCTTTATTGCATCCCTAGCTCCCTCACATTGAAGAATTAACACAGCAATTGAGTCGCTATGAAATACTATGGGTTCTATGACTTCTCCTTCTAAATCGAGTAACGTTTCTATGGAAACGAAAGGATTTTCTTTTGCGATACGAGTATCTCCTTCTCGATGCACTATTCCTTCTTAATTGCATCCCTAGCTCCCTCACATTGAAGAATTAACACAGAAATTGAGTCGCTATGAAATACTATGGGTTCTATGACTTCTCCTTCTAAATCGAGTAACGTTTCTATGGAAACGAAAGGATTTTCTTTTGCGATACGAGTATCTCCTTCTCGATGCACTATTCCTTCTTTATTGCATCCCTAGCTCCCTCACATTGAAGAATTAACACAGAAATTTAGTCGCTATGAAATACTATGGGTTCTATGACTTCTCCTCCTAAATCGAGTATCGTTTCAATGGAAACGAAAGGATTTTCTTTTGCGATACGAGTATCTCCTTCTCGATGCACTATTCCTTCTTTATTGCATCCCTAGCTCCCTCACATTGAAGAATTAACACAGAAATTGAGTCGCTATGAAATACTATGGGTTCTATGACTTCTCCTTCTAAATCGAGTAACGCTTCTATGGAAACGAAAGGATTTTCTTTTGAGATACGAGTATCTCCTTCTCGATGCACTTTCCTTCTTTATTGCATACCTAGCTCCCTCCCATTGAAGAATTAACACAGAAATTGAGTCGCTATGAAATACTATGGGTTCTATGACTTCTCCTTCTAAATCGAGTAACGTTTCTATGGAAACGAAAGGATTTTCTTTTGGGATACGAGTATCTCCTTCTCGATGCACTATTCCTTCTTTATTGCATCCCTAGCTCCCTCACATTGAAGAATTAACACAGAAATTGAGTCGCTATGAAATACTATGGGTTCTATGACTTCTCCTTCTAAATCGAGTAACGTTTCTATGGAAACGAAAGGATTTTCTTTTGGGATACGAGTATCTCCTTCTCGATGCACTATTCCATCTTTATTGCATCCCTAGCTCCATGACATTGACGAATTAACACAGAAATTGAGTCGCTATGAAATACTATGGGTTCTATGACTTCTCCTTCTAAATCGAGTAACGTTTCTATGGAAACGAAAGGATTTTCATTTGCGATACGAGTATCTCCTTCTCGATGCACTATTCCTTCTTTATTGCATCCCTAGCTCCCTCACACTGAAGAATTAACACAGAAATTGAGTCGCTATGAAACACTATGGGTTCTATGACTTCTCCTTCTAAATCGAGTAACGTTTCCATGGATACGAAAGGATTTTCTTTTGCGATACGAGTATCTCCTTCTCGATGCACTATTCCTTCTTTATTGCATCCCTAGCTCCCTCACATTGAAGAATTAACACAGAAATTGAGTCGCTATGAAATACTATGTGTTCTATGACTTCTCCTTCTAAATCGAGTATCGTTTCTCTGGAAACGAAAGGATTTTCTTTTGGGATACGACAATCTCATTTCCGATCCACTCATCCTTCTTTACTGCATCCCTCACTCCCACAAATTGACGAATTAACACAGCAATTGCGTCGCAATGAAGTACTATGTGTTCTATGACTTCTCCTTCTAAATCGAGTATCGTTTCTATGGAAACGAAAGGATTTTCTTTTGCGATACCAGTATCTCCTTCTCGATGCACTATTCCTTCTTTATTGCATCCCTAGCTCCCTCACATTGAAGAATTAACACAGAAATTGAGTCGCTATGAAATACTATGGGTTCTATGACTTCTCCTTCTAAATCGAGTACCGTTTCTATGGAAACGAAAGGATTTGCTTTTGCGATACGAGTATCTCCTTCTCGATGCACTATTCCTTCTTTATTGCATCCCTAGCTCCCTCACATTGAAGAATTAACACAGAAATTGAGTCGCTATGAAATACTATGGGTTCTATGACTTCTCCTTCTAAATCGAGTAACGTTTCTATGGAAACGAAAGGATTTTCTTTTGCGATACGAGTATCTCCTTCTCGATGCACTATTCCTTCTTTATTGCTTCCCTAGCTCCCTCACATTGAAGAATTAACACAGAAATTGAGTCGCTATGAAATACTATGGGTTCTATGACTTCTCCTTCTAAATCGAGTAACGTTTCTATGGAAACGAAAGCATTTTCTTTTGCGATGCGAGTATCTCCTTCTCGATGCACTATTCCTTCTTTATTGCATCCCCAGCTCCCTCACATTGAAGAATAAACACAGAAATTGAGTCGCTATGAAATACTATGGGTTCTATGACTTCTCCTTCTAAATCGAGTAACGTTTCTATGGAAACGAAAGGATTTTCTTTTGCGATACGAGTATCTCCTTCTCGATGCACTATTCCTTCTTTATTGCATCCCTAGCTCCCTCACATTGAAGAATTAACACAGAAATTGAGTCGCTATGAAATACTATGGGTTCTATGACTTCTTCTTCTAAATCGAGTAACATTTCTATGGAAACGAAAGGATTTTCTTTTGCGATACGAGTATCTCCTTCTCGATGCACTATTCCTTCTTTATTGCATCCCTAGCTCCATCACATTGAAGAATTAATAGAGAAATTGAGTCGCTATGAAATACTATGGGTTCTATGACTTCTCCTTCTAAATCGAGTATCGTTTCTATGGAAACGAAAGGATTTTCTTTTGCGATACGAGTATCTCCTTCTCGATGCACTATTCCTTCTTTATTGCATCCCTAGCTCCCTCACATTGAAGAATTAACACAGAAATTGAGTCGCTATGAAATACTATGGGTTCTATGACTTCTCCTTCTAAATCGGGTAACGTTTCTATGGAAACGAAAGGATTTTCTTGTGCGATACGAGTATCTCCTTCTCGATGCACTATTCCTTCTTTATTGCATCCCTAGCTCCCTCACATTGAAGAATTAACACAGAAATTGCGTCGCTATGAAATACTATGGGTTCTATGACTTCTCCTTCTAAATCGAGTAACGCTTCTATGGAAACGAAAGGATTTTCTTTTGAGATACGAGTATCTCCTTCTCGATGCACTTTCCTTCTTTATTGCATCCCTAGCTCCCTCACATTGAAGAATTAACACAGAAATTGAGTCGCTATGAAATACTATGGGTTCTATGACTTCTCCTTCTAAATCGAGTAACGTTTCTATGGAAACGAAAGGATTTTCTTTTGGGATACGAGTATCTCCTTCTCGATGCACTATTCCTTCTTTATTGCATCCCTAGCTCCCTCACATTGAAGAATTAACACAGAAATTGAGTCGCTATGAAATACTATGGGTTCTATGACTTCTCCTTCTAAATCGAGTAACGTTTCTATGGAAACGAAAGGATTTTCTTTTGGGATACGAGTATCTCCTTCTCGATGCACTATTCCATCTTTATTGCATCCCTAGCTCCATGACATTGAAGAATTAACACAGAAATTGAGTCGCTATGAAATACTATGGGTTCTATGACTTCTCCTTCTAAATCGAGTAACGTTTCTATGGAAACGAAAGGATTTTCTTTTGCGATACGAGTATCTCCTTCTCGATGCACTATTCCTTCTTTATTGCATCCCTAGCTCCCTCACATTGAAGAATTAACACAGAAATTGAGTCGCTATGAAACACTATGGGTTCTATGACTTCTCCTTCTAAATCGAGTAACGTTTCCATGGAAACGAAAGGATTTTCTTTTGCGATACGAGTATCTCCTTCTCGATGCACTATTCCTTCTTTATTGCATCCCTAGCTCCATCACATAGAAGAATTAACACAGAAATTGAGTCGCTATGAAATACTATGTGTTCTATGACTTCTCCTTCTAAATCGAGTATCGTTTCTCTGGAAACGAAAGGATTTTCTTTTGGGATACGACAATCTCATTTCCGATCCACTCATCCTTCTTTACTGCATCCCTCACTCCCACAAATTGACGAATTAACACAGCAATTGCGTCGCAATGAAATACTATGGGTTCTATGACTTCTCCTTCTAAATCGAGTAACGTTTCTATGGAAACGAAAGGATTTTCTTTTGCGATACGAGTATCTCCTTCTCGATGCACTATTCCTTCTTTATTGCATCCCTAGCTCCCTCACATTGAAGAATTAACACAGAAATTGAGTCGCTATGAAATACTATGGGTTCTATGACTTCTCCTTCTAAATCGAGTAACGTTTCTATGGAAACGAAAGGATTTTCTTTTGCGATACGAGTATCTCCTTCTCGATGCACTATTCCTTCTTTATTGCATCCCTAGCTCCCTCACATTGAAGAATTAACACAGAAATTGAGTCGCTATGAAATACTATGGGTTCTATGACTTCTCCTTCTAAATCGAGTAACGTTTCTATGGAAACGAAAGGATTTTCTTTTGCGATACGAGTATCTCCTTCTCGATGCACTATTCCTTCTTTATTGCATCCCTAGCTCCCTCACATTGAAGAATTAACAGACAAATTGAGTCGCTATGAAATACTATGGGTTCTATGACTTCTCCTTCTAAATCGAGTAACGTTTCTATGGAAACGAAAGGATTTTCTTTTGCGATACGAGTATCTCCTTCTCGATGCACTATTCCTTCTTTATTGCATCCCCAGCTCCCTCACATTGAAGAATTAACACAGAAATTGAGTCGCTATGAAATACTATGGGTTCTATGACTTCTCCTTCTAAATCGAGTAACGTTTCTATGGAAACGAAAGGATTTTCTTTTGGGATACGAGTATCTCCTTCTCGATGCACTATTCCTTCTTTATTGCATCCCTAGCTCCCTCACATTGAAGAATTAACACAGAAATTGAGTCGCTATGAAATACTATGGGTTCTATGACTTCTCCTTCTAAATCGAGTACCGTTTCTATGGAAACGAAAGGATTTGCTTTTGCGATACGAGTATCTCCTTCTCGATGCACTATTCCTTCTTTATTGCATCCCTAGCTCCCTCACATTGAAGAATTAACACAGAAATTGAGTCGCTATGAAATACTATGGGTTCTATGACTTCTCCTTCTAAATCGAGTAACGTTTCTATGGAAACGAAAGGATTTTCTTTTGCGATACGAGTATCTCCTTCTCGATGCACTATTCCTTCTTTATTGCTTCCCTAGCTCCCTCACATTGAAGAATTAACAGGGAAATTGAGTCGCTATGAAATACTATGGGTTCTATGACTTCTCCTTCTAAATCGAGTAACGTTTCTATGGAAACGAAAGCATTTTCTTTTGCGATACGAGTATCTCCTTCTCGATGCACTATTCCTTCTTTATTGCTTCCCTAGCTCCCTCACATTGAAGAATTAACAGGGAAATTGAGTCGCTATGAAATACTATGGGTTCTATGACTTCTCCTTCTAAATCGAGTAACGTTTCTATGGAAACGAAAGGATTTTCTTTTGCGATACGAGTATCTCCTTCTCGATGCACTATTCCTTCTTTATTGCATCCCCAGCTCCCTCACATTGAAGAATAAACACAGAAATTGAGTCGCTATGAAATACTATGGGTTCTATGACTTCTCCTTCTAAAACGAGTAACGTTTCTATGGAAACGAAAGGATTTTCTTTTGCGATACGAGTATCTCCTTCTCGATGCACTATTCCTTCTTTATTGCATCCCTAGCTCCCTCACATTGAAGAATTAACACAGAAATTGAGTCGCTATGAAATACTATGGGTTCTATGACTTCTCCTTCTAAATCGAGTAACATTTCTATGGAAACGAAAGGATTTTCTTTTGCGATACGAGTATCTCCTTCTCGATGCACTATTCCTTCTTTATTGCATCCCTAGCTCCCTCACATTGAAGAATTAACACAGAAATTGAGTCGCTATGAAATACTATGGGTTCTATGACTTCTCCTTCTAAATCGAGTAACGTTTCTATGGAAACGAAAGGATTTTCTTTTGCGATACGAGTATCTCCTTCTCGATGCACTATTCCTTCTTTATTGCATCCCTAGCTCCCTCACATTGAAGAATTAACACAGAAATTGAGTCGCTATGAAATACTATGGGTTCTATGACTTCTCCTTCTAAATCGAGTAACGTTTCTATGGAAACGAAAGGATTTTCTTTTGCGATACGAGTATCTCCTTCTCGATGCACTATTCCTTCTTTATTGCATCCCTAGCTCCCTCACATTGAAGAATTAACACAGAAATTGAGTCGCTATGAAATACTATGGGTTCTATGACTTCTCCTTCTAAATCGAGTAACGCTTCTATGGAAACGAAAGGATTTTCTTTTGAGATACGAGTATCTCCTTCTCGATGCACTTTCCTTCTTTATTGCATCCCTAGCTCCCTCACATTGAAGAATTAACACAGAAATTGAGTCGCTATGAAATACTATGGGTTCTATGACTTCTCCTTCTAAATCGAGTAACGTTTCTATGGAAACGAAAGGATTTTCTTTTGGGATACGAGTATCTCCTTCTCGATACACTATTCTTCTTTATTGCATCCCTAGCTCCCTCACATTGAAGAATTAACACAGAAATTGAGTCGCTATGATATACTATGGGTTCTATGACTTCTCCTTCTAAATCGAGTAACGTTTCTATGGAAACGAAAGGATTTTCTTTTGGGATACGAGTATCTCCTTCTCGATGCACTATTCCATCTTTATTGCATCCCTAGCTCCATGACATTGAAGAATTAACACAGAAATTGAGTCGCTATGAAATACTATGGGTTCTATGACTTCTCCTTCTAAATCGAGTAACGTTTCTATGGAAACGAAAGGATTTTCTTTTGCGATACGAGTATCTCCTTCTCGATGCACTATTCCTTCTTTATTGCATCCCTAGCTCCCTCACATTGAAGAATTAACACAGAAATTGAGTCGCTATGAAACACTATGGGTTCTATGACTTCTCCTTCTAAATCGAGTAACGTTTCCATGGAAACGAAAGGATTTTCTTTTGCGATACGAGTATCTCCTTCTCGATGCACTATTCCTTCTTTATTGCATCCCTAGCTCCATCACATTGAAGAATTAACACAGAAATTGAGTCGCTATGAAATACTATGTGTTCTATGACTTCTCCTTCTAAATCGAGTATCGTTTCTCTGGAAACGAAAGGATTTTCTTTTGGGATACGACAATCTCATTTCCGATCCACTCATCCTTCTTTACTGCATCCCTCACTCCCACAAATTGACGAATTAACACAGCAATTGCGTCGCAATGAAATACTATGGGTTCTATGACTTCTCCTTCTAAATCGAGTAACGTTTCTATGGAAACGAAAGGATTTTCTTTTGCGATACGAGTATCTCCTTCTCGATGCACTATTCCTTCTTTATTGCATCCCTAGCTCCCTCACATTGAAGAATTAACACAGAAATTGAGTCGCTATGAAAT
The DNA here is from genome assembly GCF_021461385.2 of Schistocerca piceifrons. Taxonomy (NCBI): domain Eukaryota; kingdom Metazoa; phylum Arthropoda; class Insecta; order Orthoptera; family Acrididae; genus Schistocerca; species Schistocerca piceifrons. The sequence continues at coordinate 571,130 of NW_025728283.1, forward strand.
ACTATGGGTTCTATGACTTCTCCTTCTAAATCGAGTAACGTTTCTATGGAAACGAAAGGATTTTCTTTTGCGATACGAGTATCTCCTTCTCGATGCACTATTCCTTCTTTATTGCATCCCTAGCTCCCTCACATTGAAGAATTAACACACAAATTGAGTCGCTATGAAATACTATGGGTTCTATGACTTCTCCTTCTAAATCGAGTAACGTTTCTATGGAAACGAAAGGATTTTCTTTTGCGATACGAGTATCTCCTTCTCGATGCACTATTCCTTCTTTATTGCATCCCTAGCTCCCTCACATTGAAGAATTAACAGACAAATTGAGTCGCTATGAAATACTATGGGTTCTATGACTTCTCCTTCTAAATCGAGTAACGTTTCTATGGAAACGAAAGGATTTTCTTTTGCGATACGAGTATCTCCTTCTCGATGCACTATTCCTTCTTTACTGCATCCCTAGCTCCCTCACATTGAAGAATTAACACAGAAATTGAGTCGCTATGAAATACTATGGGTTCTATGACTTCTCCTTCTAAATCGAGTAACGTTTCTATGGAAACGAAAGGATTTTCTTTTGCGATACGAGTATCTCCTTCTCGATGCACTATTCCTTCTTTATTGCATCCCTAGCTCCCTCACATTGAAGAATTAACACAGAAATTTAGTCGCTATGAAATACTATGGGTTCTATGACTTCTCCTTCTAAATCGAGTATCGTTTCAATGGAAACGAAAGGATTTTCTTTTGCGATACGAGTATCTCCTTCTCGATGCACTATTCCTTCTTTATTGCATCCCCAGCTCCCTCACATTGAAGAATTAACACAGAAATTGAGTCGCTATGAAATACAATGTGTTCTATGACTTCGCCTTCTAAATCGAGTAACGCTTCTATGGAAACGAAAGGATTTTCTTTTGAGATACGAGTATCTCCTTCTCGATGCACTTTCCTTCTTTATTGCATCCCTAGCTCCCTCACATTGAAGAATTAACACAGAAATTGAGTCGCTATGAAATACTATGGGTTCTATGACTTCTCCTTCTAAATCGAGTAACGTTTCTATGGAAACGAAAGGATTTTCTTTTGGGATACGAGTATCTCCTTCTCGATGCACTATTCCTTCTTTATTGCAACCCTAGCTCCCTCACATTGAAGAATTAACACAGAAATTGAGTCGCTATGAAATACTATGGGTTCTATGACTTCTCCTTCTAAATCGAGTAACGTTTCTATGGAAACGAAAGGATTTTCTTTTGGGATACGAGTATCTCCTTCTCGATGCACTATTCCATCTTTATTGCATCCCTAGCTCCATGACATTGAAGAATTAACACAGAAATTGAGTCGCTATGAAATACTATGGGTTCTATGACTTCTCCTTCTAAATCGAGTAACGTTTCTATGGAAACGAAAGGATTTTCTTTTGCGATACGAGTATCTCCTTCTCGATGCACTATTCCTTCTTTATTGCATCCCTAGCTCCCTCACATTGAAGAATTAACACAGAAATTGAGTCGCTATGAAACACTATGGGTTCTATGACTTCTCCTTCTAAATCGAGTAACGTTTCCATGGAAACGAAAGGATTTTCTTTTGCGATACGAGTATCTCCTTCTCGATGCACTATTCCTTCTTTATTGCATCCCTAGCTCCATCACATTGAAGAATTAACACAGAAATTGAGTCGCTATGAAATACTATGTGTTCTATGACTTCTCCTTCTAAATCGAGTATCGTTTCTCTGGAAACGAAAGGATTTTCTTTTGGGATACGACAATCTCATTTCCGATCCACTCATCCTTCTTTACTGCATCCCTCACTCCCACAAATTGACGAATTAACACAGCAATTGCGTCGCAATGAAATACTATGGGTTCTATGACTTCTCCTTCTAAATCGAGTATCGTTTCTATGGAAACGAAAGGATTTTCTTTTGCGATACGAGTATCTCCTTCTCGATGCACTATTCCTTCTTTATTGCATCCCTAGCTCCCTCACATTGAAGAATTAACACAGAAATTGAGTCGCTATGAAATACTATGGGTTCTATGACTTCTCCTTCTAAATCGAGTAACGTTTCTGTGGAAACGAAAGGATTTTCTTTTGCGATACGAGTATCTCCTTCTCGATGCACTATTCCTTCTTTATTGCATCCCTAGCTCCCTCACATTGAAGAATTAACACAGATATTGAGTCGCTATGAAATACTATGGGTTCTATGACTTCTCCTTCTAAATCGAGTAACGTTTCTATGGAAACGAAAGGATTTTCTTTTGCGATACGAGTATCTCCTTCTCGATGCACTATTCCTTCTTTATTGCATCCCTAGCTCCCTCACATTGAAGCATTAACACAGAAATTGAGTCGCTATGAAATACTATGGGTTCTATGACTTCTCCTTCTAAATCGAGTAACGTTTCTATGGAAACGAAAGGATTTTCTTTTGCGATACGGGTATCTCCTTCTCGATGCACTATTCCTTCTTTATTGCATCCCTAGCTCCCTCACATTGAAGAATTAACACAGAAATTGAGTCGCTATGAAATACTATGGGTTCTATGACTTCTCCTTCTAAATCGAGTAACGTTTCTATGGAAACGAAAGGATTTTCTTTTGCGATACGAGTATCTCCTTCTCGATGCACTATTCCTTCTTTATTGCATCCCTAGCTCCCTCACATTGAAGAATTAACACAGAAATTTAGTCGCTATGAAATACTATGGGTTCTATGACTTCTCCTTCTAAATCGAGTATCGTTTCAATGGAAACGAAAGGATTTTCTTTTGCGATACGAGTATCTCCTTCTCGATGCACTATTCCTTCTTTATTGCATCCCTAGCTCCCTCACATTGAAGAATTAACACAGAAATTGAGTCGCTATGAAATACTATGGGTTCTATGACTTCTCCTTCTAAATCGAGTAACGTTTCTATGGAAACGAAAGGATTTTCTTTTGGGATACGAGTATCTCCTTCTCGATGCACTATTCCATCTTTATTGCATCCCTAGCTCCCTCACTTTGAAGAATTAACACAGAAATTGAGTCGCTATGAAATACTATGGGTTCTATGACTTCTCCTTCTAAATCGAGTAACGTTTCTATGGAAACGAAAGGATTTTCTTTTGCGATACGAGTATCTCCTTCTCGATGCACTATTCCTTCTTTATTGCATCCCTAGCTCCCTCACACCGAAGAATTAACACAGAAATTGAGTCGCTATGAAACACTATGGGTTCTATGACTTCTCCTTCTAAATCGAGTAACGTTTCCATGGATACGAAAGGATTTTCTTTTGCGATACAAGTATCTCCTTCTCGATGCACTATTCCTTCTTTATTGCATCCCTAGCTCCCTCACATTGAAGAATTAACACAGAAATTGAGTCGCTATGAAACACTATGTGTTCTATGACTTCTCCTTCTAAATCGAGTATCGTTTCTCTGGAAACGAAAGGATTTTCTTTTGGGATACGACAATCTCATTTCCGATTCACTCATCCTTCTTTACTGCATCCCATACTCCCACAAATTGACGAATTAACACAGCAATTGCGTCGCAATGAAGTACTATGGGTTCTATGACTTCTCCTTCTAAATCGAGTATCGTTTCTATGGAAACGAAAGGATTTTCTTTTGCGATACCAGTATCTCCTTCTCGATGCACTATTCCTTCTTTATTGCATCCCTAGCTCCCTCACATTGAAGAATTAACACAGAAATTGAGTCGCTATGAAATACTATGGGTTCTATGACTTCTCCTTCTAAATCGAGTAACGTTTCTATGGAAACGAAAGGATTTGCTTTTGCGATACGAGTATCTCCTTCTCGATGCACTATTCCTTCTTTATTGCATCCCTAGCTCCCTCACATTGAAGAATTAACACAGAAATTGAGTCGCTATGAAATACTATGGGTTCTATGACTTCTCCTTCTAAATCGAGTAACGTTTCTATGGAAACGAAAGGATTTTCTTTTGCGATACGAGTATCTTCTTCTCGATGCACTATTCCTTCTTTATTGCTTCCCTAGCTCCCTCACATTGAAGAATTAACAGGGAAATTGAGTCGCTATGAAATACTATGGGTTCTATGACTTCTCCTTCTAAATCGAGTAACGTTTCTATGGAAACGAAAGCATTTTCTTTTGCGATACGAGTATCTCCTTCTCGATGCACTATTCCTTCTTTATTGCATCCCTAGCTCCCTCACATTGAAGAATAAACACAGAAATTGAGTCGCTATGAAATACTATGGGTTCTATGACTTCTCCTTCTAAATCGAGTAACGTTTCTATGGAAACGAAAGGATTTTCTTTTGCGATACGAGTATCTCCTTCTCGATGCACTATTCCTTCTTTATTGCATCCCTAGCTCCCTCACATTGAAGAATTAACACAGAAATTGAGTCGCTATGAAATACTATGGGTTCTATGACTTCTCCTTCTGAATCGAGTAACATTTCTATGGAAACGAAAGGATTTTCTTTTGCGATACGAGTATCTCCTTCTCGATGCACTATTCCTTCTTTATTGCATCCCTAGCTCCCTCACATTGAAGAATTAATAGAGAAATTGAGTCGCTATGAAATACTATGGGTTCTATGACTTCTCCTTCTAAATCGAGTAACGTTTCTATGGAAACGAAAGGATTTTCTTTTGCGATACGAGTATCTCCTTCTCGATGCACTATTCCTTCTTTATTGCATCCCTAGCTCCCTCACATTGAAGAATTAACACAGAAATTGAGTCGCTATGAAATACTATGGGTTCTATGACTTCTCCTTCTACATCGAGTAACGTTTCTATGGAAACGAAAGGATTTTCTTTTGCGATACGAGTATCTCCTTCTCGATGCACTATTCCTTCTTTATTGCATCCCTAGCTCCCTCACATTGAAGAATTAACACAGAAATTTAGTCGCTATGAAATACTATGGGTTCTATGACTTCTCCTTCTAAATCGAGTATCGTTTCAATGGAAACGAAAGGATTTTCTTTTGCGATACGAGTATCTCCTTCTCGATGCACTATTCCTTCTTTATTGCATCCCTAGCTCCCTCACATTGAAGAATTAACACAGAAATTGAGTCGCTATGAAATACTATGTGTTCTATGACTTCTCCTTCTAAATCGAGTAACGTTTCTATGGAAACGAAAGGATTTTCTTTTGCGATACGAGTATCTCCTTCTCGATGCACTATTCCTTCTTTATTGCATCCCTAGCTCCCTCACATTGAAGAATTAACACAGAAATTGAGTCGCTATGAAATACTATGGGTTCTATGACTTCTCCTTCTAAATCGAGTAACGTTTCTATGGAAACGAAAGGATTTTCTTTTGCGATACGAGTATCTCCTTCTCGATGCACTATTCCTTCTTTATTGCATCCCTATCTCCCTCACATTGAAGAATAAACACAGAAATTGAGTCGCTATGAAATACTATGGGTTCTATGACTTCTCCTTCTAAATCGAGTAACGTTTCTATGGAAACGAAAGGATTTTCTTTTGCGATACGAGTATCTCCTTCTCGATGCCCTATTCCTTCTTTATTGCATCCCTAGCTCCCTCACATTGAAGAATTAACACAGAAATTTAGTCGCTATGAAATACTATGGGTTCTATGACTTCTCCTTCTAAATCGAGTAACGTTTCAATGGAAACGAATGGATTTTCTTTTGCGATACGAGTATCTCCTTCTCGATGCACTATTCCTTCTTTATTGCATCCCTAGCTCCCTCACAGTGAAGAATTAACACAGAAATTGAGTCGCTATGAAATACTATGGGTTCTATGACTTCTCCTTCTAAATCGAGTATCGTTTCTATGGAAACGGAAGGATTTTCTTTTGGGATACGACAATCTCATTTCCGATCCACTCATCCTTCTTTACTGCATCCCTCACTCCCACAAATTGACGAATTAACACAGCAATTGCGTCGCAATGAAATACTATGGGTTCTATGACTTCTCCTTCTAAATCGAGTATCGTTTCTATGGAAACGAAAGGATTTTCTTTTGCGATACGAGTATCTCCTTCTCGATGCACTATTCCTTCTTTATTGCATCCCTAGCTCCCTCACATTGAAGAATTAACACAGAAATTGAGTCGCTATGAAATACTATGGGTTCTATGACTTCTCCTTCTAAATCGAGTAACGTTTCTATGGAAACGAAAGGATTTGCTTTTGCGATACGAGTATCTCCTTCTCGATGCACTATTCCTTCTTTATTGCATCCCTAGCTCCCTCACATTGAAGAATTAACACAGAAATTGAGTCGCTATGAAATACTATGGGTTCTATGACTTCTCCAGCTAAATCGAGTAACGTTTCTATGGAAACGAAAGGATTTTCTTTTGCGATACGAGTATCTCCTTCTCGATGCACTATTCCTTCTTTATTGCATCCCTAGCTCCCTCACATTGAAGAATTAACACAGAAATTGAGTCGCTATGAAATACTATGGGTTCTATGACTTCTCCTTCTAAATCGAGTAACGTTTCTATGGAAACGAAAGGATTTTCTTTTGCGATACGAGTATCTCCTTCTCGATGCACTATTCCTTCTTTATTGCATCCCTAGCTCCCTCACATTGAAGAATTAACACAGAAATTGAGTCGCTATGAAATACTATGGGTTCTATGACATGTCCTTCTAAGTCGAGTAACGTTTCTATGGAAACGAAAGGATTTTCTTTTGCGATACGAGTATCTCCTTCTCGATGCACTATTCCTTCTTTATTGCATCCCTAGCTCCCTCACATTGAAGAATTAACACAGAAATTTAGTCGCTATGAAATACTATGGGTTCTATGACTTCTCCTTCTAAATCGAGTAACGTTTCAATGGAAACGAAAGGATTTTCTTTTAAGATACGAGTATCTCCTTCTCGATGCACTATTCCTTCTTTATTGCATCCCTAGCTCCCTCACACTGAAGAATTAACACAGAAATTGAGTCGCTATGAAATACTATGGGTTCTATGACTTCTCCTTCTAAATCGAGTAACGTTTCTATGGAAACGAAATGATTTTCTTTTGGGATACGAGTATCTCCTTCTCGATGCACTATTCCTTCTTTATTGCATCCCTAGCTCCATGACATTGAAGAGTTAACACAGAAATTGAGTCGCTATGAAATACTATGTGTTCTATGACTTCTCCTTCTAAATCGAGTAACGTTTCTATGGAAACGAAAGGATTTTCTTTTGCGATACGAGTATCTCCTTCTCGATGCACTATTCCTTCTTTATTGCATCCCTAGCTCCCTCACATTGAAGAATTAACACAGAAATTGAGTCGCTATGAAACTATGGGTTCTATGACTTCTCCTTCTAAATCAAGTAACGTTTCCATGGAAACGAAAGGATTTTCTTTTGAGATACGAGTATCTCCTTCTCGATGCACTATTCCTTCTTTATTGCATCCCTAGCTCCCTCACATTGAAGAATTAACACAGAAACTGAGTCGCTATGAAATACAATGTGTTCTATGACTTCTCCTTCTAAATCGAGTATCGTTTCTATGGAAACGAAAGGATTTTCTTTTGGGATTCGACAATCTCATTTCCGATCCACTCATCCTTCTTTACTGCATCCCTCACTCCCACAAATTGACGAATTAACACAGCAATTGCGTCGCAATGAAATACTATGGGTTCTATGACTTCTCCTTCTAAATCGAGTATCGTTTCTATGGAAACGAAAGGATTTTCTTTTGCGATACCAGTATCTCCTTCTCGATGCACTATTCCTTCTTTATTGCATCCCTAGCTCCCTCACATTGAAGAATTAACACAGAAATTGAGTCGCTATGAAATACTATGGGTTCTATGACTTCTCCTTCTAAATCGAGTAACGTTTCTATGGAAACGAAAGGATTTGCTTTTGCGATACGAGTATCTCCTTCTCGATGCACTATTCCTTCTTTATTGCATCCCTAGCTCCCTCACATTGAAGAATTAACACAGAAATTGAGTCGCTATGAAATACTATGGGTTCTATGACTTCTCCTTCTAAATCGAGTAACGTTTCTATGGAAACGAAAGGATTTTCTTTTGCGATACGAGTATCTCCTTCTCGATGCACTATTCCTTCTTTATTGCTTCCCTAGCTCCCTCACATTGAAGAATTAACAGAGAAATTGAGTCGCTATGAAATACTATGGGTTCTATGACTTCTCCTTCTAAATCGAGTAACGTTTCTATGGAAACGAAAGGATTTTCTTTTGCGATACGAGTATCTCCTTCTCGATGCACTATTCCTTCCTTATTGTATCCCTAGCTCCCTCACATTGAAGAATAAACACAGAAATTGAGTCGCTATGAAATACTATGGGTTCTATGACTTCTCCTTCTAAATCGAGTAACGTTTCTACGGAAACGAAAGGATTTTCTTTTGCGATACGAGTATCTCCTTCTCGATGCACTATTCCTTCTTTATTGCATCCCTAGCTCCCTCACATTGAAGAATTAACACAGAAATTGAGTCGCTATGAAATACTATGGGTTCTATGACTTCACCTTCTAAATCGAGTAACATTTCTATGGAAACGAAAGGATTTTCTTTTGCGATACGAGTATCTCCTTCTCGATGCACTATTCCTTCTTTATTGCATCTCTAGCTCCCTCACATTGAAGAATTAACAGAGAAATTGAGTCGCTATGAAATACTATGGGTTCTATGACTTCTCCTTCTAAATCGAGTAACGTTTCTATGGAAACGAAAGGATTTTCTTTTGCGATACGAGTATCTCCTTCTCGATGCACTATTCCTTCTCTATTGCATCCCTAGCTCCCTCACATTGAAGAATTAACACAGAAATTGAGTCGCTATGAAATACTATGGGTTCTATGACTTCTCCTTCTAAATCGAGTAACGTTTCTATGGAAACGAAAGGATTTTCTTTTGCGATACGAGTATCTCCTTCTCGATGCACTATTCTTTCTTTATTGCATCCCTAGCTCCCTCACATTGAAGAATTAACACAGAAATTTAGTCGCTATGAAATACTATGGGTTCTATGACTTCTCCTTCTAAATCGAGTATCGTTTCAATGGAAACGAAAGGATTTTCTTTTGCGATACGAGTATCTCCTTCTCGATGCACTATTCCTTCTTTATTGCATCCCTAGCTCCCTCACATTGAAGAATTAACACAGAAATTGAGTCGCTATGAAATACTATGGGTTCTATGACTTCTCCTTCTAAATCGAGTAACGTTTCTATGGAAACGAAAGGATTTTCTTTTGGGATACGAGTATCTCCTTCTCGATGTACTATTCCTTCTTTATTGTATCCCTAGCTCCATGACATTGAAGAATTAACACAGAAATTGAGTCGCTATGAAATACTATGGGTTCTATGACTTCTCCTTCTAAATCGAGTAACGTTTCTATGGAAACGAAAGGATTTTCTTTTGCGATACGAGTATCTCCTTCTCGATGCACTATTCCTTCTTTATTGCATCCCTAGCTCCCTCACATTGAAGAATTAACACAGAAATTGAGTCGCTATGAAATACTATGGGTTCTATGACTTCTCCTTCTAAATCGAGTATCGTTTCTATGGAAACGAAAGGATTTTCTTTTGGGATACGACAATCTCATTTCCGATCCACTAATCCTTCTTTACTGCATCCCTCATTCCCACTCATTGACGAATTCAAACGGAAATTGCGTCGCTTTGTAATACTATGTGTTCTAAGACATTTCCTTCTAAATCGAGTAACGTTTCTATGGAAACGACAGTATTTTCTTTAGAGATACGACAATCACATTTCCGATCCACTAATCCTTCTTTACTGCATCCCGCACTCACACACATTGACGAATTCACACGGAAATTGCGTCCATATGAATTACTATGGGTTCTATGACTTCTCCTTCTAAATCGAGTATCGTTTCTATTTAAACGATTGGCTTTTCTTTTGCGATACGAGTATCTCCTTCTCGATGCACTATTCCTTCTTTATTGCATCCCTAGCTCCCTCACATTGAAGAATTAACACAGAAATTGAGTCGCTATGAAATACTATGGGTTCTATGACTTCTCCTTCTAAATCGAGTATCGTTTCTATGGAAACGAAAGGATTTTCCTTTGGGACACGACAGTCTCATTTCCTATCCACTCATCCTTCTTTACTGCATCCCTCACTCACACAAATTGACGAATTAACACAGCAATTGCGTCGCAATGAAATACTATGGGTTCTATAACTTCTCCTTCTAAATCGAGTATCGTTTCTATGGAAACGACTGGCTTTTCTTTTCCGATACGAGTATCTCCTTCTCGATGCACTATTCCTTCTTTATTGCATCCCTAGCTCCCTCACATTGAAGAATTAACACAGAAATTGAGTCGCTATGAAATACTATGGGTTCTATGATTTCTCCATCTAAATCGAGTATCGTTTCTATGGAAACGAAAGGATTTTCTTTTGGGATACGACAATCTCATTTCCGATCCACTGATCCTTCTTTACTGCACCCCTCTATCCCACAAATTGACGAATTAACACAGCAATTGCGTCGCAATGAAATACTATGGGTTCTATGACTTCTCCTTCTAAATCGAGTAACGTTTCTATGGAAACAAAAGGATTTTCTTTTGCGATACGAGTATCTCCTTCTCGATGCACTATTCCTTCTTTATTGCATCCCTAGCTCCCTCACATTGAAGAATTAACACAGAAATTGAGTCGCTATGAAATACTATGGGTTCAATGACTTCTCCTTCTAAATCGAGTATCGTTTCTATGGAAACGAAAGGATTTTCTTTTGGGATACGACAATCTCATTTCCGATCCACTCATCCTTCTTTACTGCATCCCTCACTCCCACAAATTGACGAATTAACACAGCAATTGCGTCGCAATGAAATACTATGGGTTATATGACTTTTCCTTCTAAATCGAGTAACGTTTCTATGGAAACGAAAGGATTTTCTTTTGCGATACGAGTATCTCCTTCTCGATGCACTATTCCTTCTTTATTGCATCCCTAGCTCCCTCACATTGAAGAATTAACACAGAAATTGAGTCGCTATGAAATACTATGTGTTCTAAGACATTTCCTTCTAAATCGAGTAACGTTTCTATGGAAACGACAGGATTTTCTTTTGAGATACGACAATCACATTTCCGATCCACTTATCCTTCTTTACTGCATCCCGCACTCACACACATTGTCGAATTCACACGGAAATTGCGTCGCTATTAAATACTATGGGTTCTATGACCTATCCTTCTAAATCGAGTAACGTTTCTATGGAAACGAAAGGATTTTCTTTTGCGATACGAGTATCTCCTTCTCGATGCACTATTCCTTCTTTATTGCATCCCTAGCTCCCTCACATTGAAGAATTAACACAGAAATTGAGTTGCTATGAAATACTATGTGTTCTAAGACATTTCCTTCTAAATCGAGTAACGTTTCAATGGAAACGATTGGATTTTCTTTTGGGATACGACAATCTCATTTCCGATCCACTCATCCTTCTTTACTGCATCCCTCACTCCCACAAATTGACGAATTAAAACAGCAATTGCGTCGCAATGAAATACTATGGGTTCTATGACTTCTCCTTCTAAATCGAGTATCGTTTCTATGGAAACGACTGGCTTTTCTTTTGCGATACGAGTATCTCCTTCTCGATGCACTATTCCTTCTTTATTGCATCCCTAGCTCCCTCACATTGAAGAATTAACACAGAAATTGAGTCGCTATGAAATACTATGGGTTCTATGACTTCTCCTACTAAATCGAGTATCGTCTCTATGGAAACGAAAGGATTTTCTTTTGGGATACGACAATCTCATTTCCGATCCACTCATCCTTCTTTACTGCATCCCTCACTCCCACTAATTGACGAATTAACACAGCAATTGCGTCGCAATGAAATACTATGGGTTCTATGACTTTTCCTTCTAAATCGAGTAACGTTTCTATGGAAACGAAAGGATTTTCTTTTGCGATACGAGTATCTCGTTCTCGATGCACTATTCCTTCTTTATTGCATCCCTAGCTCCCTCACATTGAAGAATTAACACACAAATTGAGTCGCTATGAAATACTATGTGTTCTAAGACATTTCCTTCTAAATCGGGTAACGTTCCAATGGAAACGACAGGATTTTCTTTTGGGATACGACAATGTCATTTCCGATCCACTCATCCTTCTTTACTGCATCCCTCACTCCCACAAATTGACGAATTAAAACAGCAATTGCGTCGCAATGAAATACTATGGGTTCTATGACTTCTCCTTCTAAATCGAGTATCGTTTCTATGGAAACGACTGGCTTTTCTTTTGCGATACGGGTATCTCCTTCTCGATGCACTATTCCTTCTTTATTGCATCCCTAGCTCCCTCACATTGACGAATTAACACACAAATTGAGTCGCTATGAAATACTATGGGTTCTATGACTTCTCCTTCTAAATCGAGTAACGTTTCTGTGGAAACGACAGGATTTTCTTTTGGGATACGACAATGTCATTTCCGATCCACTCATCCTTCTTTACTGCATCCCTCACTCCCACAAATTGACGAATTAAAACAGCAATTGCGTCGCAATGAAATACTATGGGTTCTATGACTTCTCCTTCTAAATCGAGTATCGTTTCTATGGAAACGACTGGCTTTTCTTTTGCGATACGAGTATCTCCTTGTCGATGCACTATTCCTTCTTTATTGCATCCCTAGCTCCCTCACATTGAAGAATAAACACAGAAATTGAGTCGCTATGAAATACTATGGGTTCTATGACTTCTCCTTCCAAATCGAATAACGTTTCTATGGAAACGAAAGGATTTTCTTTTGCGATACGAGTATCTCCTTCTCGATGCACTATTCCTTCTTTATTGCATCTCTAGCTCCCTCACGTTGGAGAATTAACACAGAAATTGAGTCGCTATGAAATACTATGGGTTCTATGACTTCACCTTCTAAATCGAGTAACATTTCTATGGAAACGAAAGGATTTTCTTTTGCGATACGAGTATCTCCTTCTCGATGCACTATTCCTTCTTTATTGCATCCCTAGCTCCCTCACATTGAAGAATTAACAGAGAAATTGAGTCTCTATGAAATACTATGGGTTCTATGACTTCTCCTTCTAAATCGAGTAACGTTTCTATGGAAACGAAAGGATTTTCTTTTGCGATACGAGTATCTCCTTCTCGATGCACTATTCCTTCTTTATTGCATCCCTAGCTCCCTCACATTGAAGAATTGACACAGAAATTGAGTCGCTATGAAATACTATGGGTTCTATGACTTCTCCTTCTAAATCGAGTAACGTTTCTATGGAAACGAAAGGATTTTCTTTTGCGATACGAGTATCTCCTTCTCGATGCACTATTCCTTCTTTATTGCATCCCTAGCTCCCTCACATTGAAGAATTAACACAGAAATTTAGTCGCTATGAAATACTATGGGTTCTATGACTTCTCCTTCTAAATCGAGTATCGTTTCAATGGAAACGAAAGGATTTTCTTTTGCGATACGAGTATCTCCTTCTCGATGCACTATTCCTTCTTTATTGCATCCCTAGCTCCCTCACATTGGAGAATTAACACAGAAATTGAGTCGCTATGAAATACTATGGGTTCTATGACTTCTCCTTCTAAATCGAGTAACGTTTCTATGGAAACGAAAGGATTTTCTTTTGCGATACGAGTATCTCCTTCTCGATGCACTTTCCTTCTTTATTGCATCCCTAGCTCCCTCACATTGAAGAATTAACACAGAAATTGAGTCGCTATGAAATACTATGGGTTCTATGACTTCTCCTTCTAAATCGGGTAACGTTTCTACAGAAACGAAAGGATTTTCTTTTGGGATACGAGTATCTCCTTCTCGATGCACTATTCCTTCTTTATTGCATCCCTAGCTCCCTCACATTGAAGAATTAACACAGAAATTGAGTCGCTATGAAATACTATGGGTTCTATGACTTCTCCTTCTAAATCGAGTAACGTTTCTATGGAAACGAAAGGATTTTCTTTTGCGATACGAGTATCTCCTTCTCGATGCACTATTCCTTCTTTATTGCATCCCTAGCTCCCTCACATTGAAGAATTAACACAGAAATTGAGTCGCTATGAAATACTATGCGTTCTATGACTTCTCCTTCTAAATCGAGTAACGTTTCTATGGAAACGAAAGGATTTTCTTTTGCGATACGAGTATCTCCTTCTCGATGCACTATTCCTTCTTTATTGCATCCCTAGCTCCCTCACATTGAAGAATTAACACAGAAATTGAGTCGCTATGAAATACTATGGGTTCTATGACTTCTCCTTCTAAATCGAGTAACGTTTCTATGGAAACGAAAGGATTTTCTTTTGGGATACGAGTATCTCCTTCTCGATGCACTATTCCTTCTTTATTGTATCCCTAGCTCCATGACATTGAAGAATTAACACAGAAATTGAGTCGCTATGAAATTCTATGGGTTCTATGACTTCTCCTTCTAAATCGAGTAACGTTTCTATGGAAACGAAAGGATTTTCTTTTGCGATACGAGTATCTCCTTCTCGATGCACTATTCCTTCTTTATTGCATCCCTAGCTCCCTCACATTGAAGAATTAACACAGAAATTGAGTCGCTATGAAACACTATGGGTTCTATGACTTCTCCTTCTAAATCGAGTAACGTTTCCATGGAAACGAAAGGATTTTCTTTTGCGATACGAGTATCTCCTTCTCGATGCACTATTCCTTCTTTATTGCATCCCTAGCTCCCTCACATTGAAGAATTAACACAGAAATTGAGTCGCTATGAAATACTATGTGTTCTATGACTTCTCCTTCTAAATCGAGTATCGTTTCTATGGAAACGAAAGGATTTTCTTTTGGGATACGACAATCTCATTTCCGATCCACTCATCCTTCTTTACTGCATCCCTCACTCCCACAAATTGACGAATTAACACAGCAATTGCGTCGCAATGAAATACTATGGGTTCTATGACTTCTCCTTCTAAATCGAGTATCGTTTCTGTGGAAACGAAAGGATTTTCTTTTGCGATACCAGTATCTCCTTCTCGATGCACTATTCCTTCTTTATTGCATCCCTAGCTCCCTCACATTGAAGAATTAACACAGAAATTGAGTCGCTATGAAATACTATGGGTTCTATGACTTCTCCTTCTAAATCGAGTAACGTTTCTATGGAAACGAAAGGATTTGCTTTTGCGATACGAGTATCTCCTTCTCGATGCACTATTCCTTCTTTATTGCATCCCTAGCTCCCTCACGTTCACGAATTAACACAGAAATTGAGTCGCTATGATATACTATGGGTTCTATGACTTCTCCTTCTAAATCGAGTAACGTTTCTATGGAAACGAAAGGATTTTCTTTTGCGATACGAGTATCTCCTTCTCGATGCACTATTCCTTCTTTATTGCATCCCTAGCTCCCTCACATTGAAGAATTAACACAGAAATTGAGTCGCTATGAAATACTATGGGTTCTATGACTTCTCCTTCTAAATCGAGTAACGTTTCTATGGAAACGAAAGGATTTTCTTTGCGATACGAGCATCTCCTTCTCGATGCACTATTCCTTCTTTATTGCATCCCCAGCTCCCTCACATTGAAGAATTAACACAGAAATTGAGTCGCTATGAAATACTATGGGTTCTATGACTTCTCCTTCTAAATCGAGTATCGTTTCTATGGAAACGAAAGGATTTTCTTTTGCGATACGAGTATCTCCTTCTCGATGCAGTATTCCTTCTTTATTGCATCCCTAGCTCCCTCACATTGAAGAATTAACACAGAAATTTAGTCGTTATGAAATACAACGGGCTCTATGATTTCTCCTTCTAAATCGAGTATCGTTTCAATGGAAACGAAAGGATTTTCTTTTGCGATACGAGTATCTCCCTCTCGATGCACTATTCCTTCTTTATTGCATCCCTAGCTCCCTCACATTGAAGAATTAACACAGAAATTGAGTCGCTATAAAATACTATGGGTTCTATGACTTCTCCTTCTAAATCGAGTAACGTTTCTATGGAAACGAAAGGATTTTCTTTTGCGATAGGAGTATCTCCTTCTCGATGCACTATTCCTTCTTTATTGCATCCCTAGCTCCCTCACATTGAAGAATAAACACAGAAATTGAGTCGCTATGAAATACTATGGTTTCTATGACTTCTCCTTCTAATTCGAGTAACGTTTCTATGGAAACGAAAGGATTTTCTTTTGCGATACGAGTATCTCCTTCTCGATGCACTATTCCTCCTTTATTGCATCCCTAGCTCCCTCACATTGAAGAATTAACACAGAAATTGAGTCGCTATGAAATACTATGGGTTCTATGACTTCTCCTTCTAAATCGAGTAACGTTTCTATGGAAACGAAAGGATTTCCTTTTGCGATACGAGTATCTCCTTCTCGATGCACTATTCCTTCTTTATTGCATCCCTAGCTCCCTCACATTAAAGAATTAACACAGAAATTGAGTCGCTATGAAATACTATGGGTTCTATGACTTCTCCTTCTAAATCGAGTAACGTTTCTATGGAAACGAAAGGATTTTCTTTTGCGATACGAGTATCTCCTTCTCGATGCACTATTCCTTCTTTATTGCATCCCTAGCTCCCTCACATTGAAGAATTAACACAGAAATTTAGTCGCTATGAAATACTATGGGTTCTATGACTTCTCCTTCTAAATCGAGTAACGTTTCAATGGAAACGAAAGGATTTTCTTTTGCGATACGAGAATCTCCTTCTCGGTGCACTATTCCTTCTTTATTGCATCCCTAGCTCCCTCACATTGAAGAATTAACACAGAAATTGAGTCGCTATGAAATACTATGGGTTCTATGACTTCTCCTTCTAAATCGAGTAACGTTTCTATGGAAACGAAAGGATTTTCTTTTGCGATACGAGTATCTCCTTCTCGATGCACTATTCCTTCTTTATTGCATCCCTAGCTCCCTCACATTGAAGAATTAACACAGAAATTGAGTCGCTATGAAATACTATGGGTTCTATGACTTCTCCTTCTAAATCGAGTAACGTTTCTATGGAAACGAAAGGATTTTCTTTTGCGATACGAGTATCTCCTTCTCGATGCACTATTCCTTCTTTATTGCATCCCTAGCTCCCTCACATTGAAGAATTAACACAGAAATTGAGTCGCTATGAAATACTATGGGTTCTATGACTTCTCCTTCTAAATCGAGTAACGTTTCTATGGAAACGAAAGGATTTTCTTTTGGGATACGAGTATCTCCTTCTCGATGCACTATTCCTTCTTTATTGCATCCCTAGCTCCCTCACATTGAAGAATTAACACAGAAATTGAGTCTCTATGAAATACTATGGGTTCTATGACTTCTCCTTCTAAATCGAGTAACGTTTCTATGGAAACGAAAGGATTTTCTTTTGCGATACGAGTATCTCCTTCTCGTTGCACTATTCCTTCTTTATTGCATCCCTAGCTCCCTCACATTGAAGAATTAACACAGAAATTGAGTCGCTATGAAATACTATGGGTTCTATGACTTCTCCTTCTAAATCGAGTAACGTTTCTATGGAAACGAAAGGATTTTCTTTTGCGATACGAGTATCTCCTTCTCGATGCACTATTCCTTCTTTATTGCATCCCGAGCTCCCTCACATTGAAGAATTAACAGAGAAATTGAGTCGCTATGAAATACTATGGGTTCTATGACTTCTCCTTCTAAATCGAGTAACGTTTCTATGGAAACGAAAGGATTTTCTTTTGCGATACGAGTATCTCCTTCTCGATGCAATATTCCTTCTTTATTGCATCACTAGCTCCCTCACATTGAAGAATTAACACAGAAATTGAGTCGCTATGAAATACTATGGGTTCTATGACTTCTCCTTCTAAATCGAGTAACGTTTCTATGGAAACGAAAGGATTTTCTTTTGCGATACGAGTATCTCCTTCTCGATGCACTATTCCTTCTTTATTGCATCCCTAGCTCCCTCACATTGAAGAATTAACACAGAAATTGATTCGCTATGAAATACTATGGGTTCTATAACTTCTCCTTCTAAATCGAGTAACGTTTCAATGGAAACGAAAGGATTTTCTTTTGCGATACGAGTATCTCTTTCTCGATGCACTATTCCTTCTTTATTGCATCCCTAGCTCCCTCACATTGAAGAATTAACACAGAAATTGAGTCGCTATGAAATACTATGGGTTCTATGACTTCTCCTTCTAAATCGAGTAACGTTTCTATGGAAACGAAAGGACTTTCTTTTGCGATACGAGTATCTCCTTCTCGATGCACTATTCCTTCTTTATTGCATCCCTAGCTCCCTCACATTGAAGAATTAACACAGAAATTGAGTCGCTATGAAATACTATGGGTTGTATGACTTCTCCTTCTAAATCGAGTAACGTTTCTATGGAAACGAAAGGATTTTCTTTTGCGATACGAGTATCTCCTTCTCGATGCACTATTCCTTCTTTATTGCATCCCGAGCTCCCTCACATTGAAGAATTAACACAGAAATTGAGTCGCTATGAAATACTGTGGGTTCTATGACTTCTCCTTCTAAATCGAGTAACGTTTCTATGGAAACGAAAGGATTTTCTTTTGCTTTACGAGTATCTCCTTCTCGATGCACTATTCCTTCTTTATTGCATCCCTAGCTCCCTCACATTGAAGAATTAACACAGAAATTGAGTCGCTATGAAATACTATGGGTTCTATGACTTCTCCTTCTAAATCGAGTAACGTTTCTATGGAAACGAAAGGATTTTCTTTTGCGATACGAGTATCTCATTCTCGATGCACTATTCCTTCTTTATTGCATCACTAGCTCCCTCACATTGAAGAATTAACACAGAAATTGAGTCGCTATGAAATACTATGGGTTCTATGACTTCTCCTTCTAAATCGAGTAACGTTTCTATGGAAACGAAAGGATTTTCTTTTGCGATACGAGTATCTCCTTCTCGATGCAGTATTCCATCTTTATAGCATCCCTAGCTCCCTCACATTGAAGAATTAACACAGAAATTGAGTCGCTATGAAATACTATGGGTTCTATGACTTCTCCTTCTAAATCGAGTAACGTTTCTATGGAAACGAAAGGATTTTCTTTTGGGACACGAGTATCTCCTTCTCGATGCACTATTCCTTCTTTATTGCATCCCTAGCTCCCTCACATTGAAGAATTAACAGAGAAATTGAGTCGCTATGAAATACTATGGGTTCTATGACTTCTCCTTCTAAATCGAGTAACGTTTCTATGGAAACGAAAGGATTTTCTTTTGCGAGACGAGTATCTCCTTCTCGATGCACTATTCCTTCATTATTGCATCCCTAGCTCCCTCACATTGAAGAATTAACACAGAAATTGAGTCGCTATGAAATACTATGGGTTCTATGACTTCTCCTTCTAAATCGAGTAACGTTTCTATGGAAACGAAAGGATTTTCTTTTGCGATACGAGTATCTCCTTATCGATGCACTATTCCTTCTTTATTGCATCCCTAGCTCGCTCACATTGATGAATTAACACAGAAATTGAGTCGCTATGAAATACTACGTGTTCTATGACTTCTCCTTCTAAATCGAGTATCGTTTCTATGGAAACGAAAGGGTTTTCTTTTGGGATACGACAATCTCATTTCCGATCAACTCATCCTTCTTTACTGCATCCCTCACTCCCACAAATTGACGAATTAACACAGCAATTGCGTCGCAATGAAATACTATGGGTTCTATGACTTCTCCTTCTAAATCGAGTATCGTTTCTATGGAAACGACTGGCTTTTCTTTCGCGATACGAGTATCTCCTTCTCGATGCACTATTCCTTCTTTATTGCATCCCTAGCTCCCTCACATTGAAGAATTAACACAGCAATTGAGTCGCTATGAAATACTATGCGTTCTATGACTTCTCCTTCTAAATCGAGTAACGTTTCTATGGAAACGAAAGGATTTTCTTTTGGGACACGAGTATCTCCTTCTCGATGCACTATTCCTTCTTTATTGCATCCCTAGCTCCCTCACATTGAAGAATTAACAGAGAAATTGAGTCGCTATGAAATACTATGGGTTCTATGACTTCTCCTTCTAAATCGAGTAACGTTTCTATGGAAACGAAAGGATTTTCTTTTGCGAGACGAGTATCTCCTTCTCGATGCACTATTCCTTCTTTATTGCATCCCTAGCTCCCTCACATTGAAGAATTAACACAGAAATTGAGTCGCTATGAAATACTATGGGTTCTATGACTTCTCCTTCTAAATCGAGTAACGTTTCTATGGAAACGAAAGGATTTTCTTTTGCGATACGAGTATCTCCTTATCGATGCACTATTCCTTCTTTATTGCATCCCTAGGTCGCTCACATTGATGAATTAACACAGAAATTGAGTCGCTATGAAATACTACGTGTTCTATGACTTCTCCTTCTAAATCGAGTATCGTTTCTATGGAAACGAAAGGGTTTTCTTTTGGGATACGACAATCTCATTTCCGATCAACTCATCCTTCTTTACTGCATCCCTCACTCCCACGAATTGACGAAGTAACACAGCAATTGCGTCGCAATGAAATACTATGGGTTCTATGACTTCTCCTTCTAAATCGAGTATCGTTTCTATGGAAACGACTGGCTTTTCTTTCGCGATACGAGTATCTCCTTCTCGATGCACTATTCCTTCTTTATTGCATCCCTAGCTCCCTCACATTGAAGAATTAACACAGCAATTGAGTCGCTATGAAATACTATGTGTTCTATGACTTCTCCTTCTAAATCGAGTAACGTTTCTATGGAAACGAAAGGATTTTCTTTTGGGATACGAGTATCTCCTTCTCGATGCACTATTCCTTCTTTATTGCATCCCTAGCTTCCTCACATTGAAGAATTAACACAGAAATTGAGTCGCTATGAAATAGTATGGGTTCTATGACTTCTCCTTCTAAATCGAGTAACGTTTCTATGGAAACGAAAGGATTTTCTTTTGCGATACGAGTATCTCCTTCTCGATGCACTATTCCTTCTTTATTGCATCCCTAGCTCCCTCACATTGAAGAATTAACACAGCAATTGAGTCGCTATGAAATACTATGGGTTCTATGACTTCTCCTTCTAAATCGAGTAACGTTTCTATGGAAACGAAAGGATTTTCTTTTGGGATACGAGTATCTCCTTTTCGATGCACTATTCCTTCTTTATTGCATCCCTAGCTCCCTCACGTTGAAGAATTAACACAGAAATTGAGTCTCTATGAAATACTATGGGTTCTATGACTTCTCCTTCTAAATCGAGTAACGTTTCTATGGAAACGAAAGGATTTTCTTTTGCGATACGAGTATCTCCTTCTCGATGCACTATTCCTTCTTTATTGCATCCCTAGCTCCCTCACATTGAAGAATTAACACAGAAATTGAGTCGCTATGAAATACTATGGGTTC
The DNA here is from genome assembly GCF_021461385.2 of Schistocerca piceifrons. Classification (NCBI taxonomy): domain Eukaryota; kingdom Metazoa; phylum Arthropoda; class Insecta; order Orthoptera; family Acrididae; genus Schistocerca; species Schistocerca piceifrons. Next base: position 592,556 of record NW_025728283.1, read on the forward strand.
TATGACTTCTCCTTCTAAATCGAGTAACGTTTCTATGGAAACGAAAGGATTTTCTTTTGCGATACGAGTATCTCCTTCTCGATGCACTATTCCTTCTTTATTGCATCCCTAGCTCCCTCACATTGAAGAATAAACACAGAAATTGAGTCGCTATGAAATACTATGGGTTCTATGACTTCTCCTTCTAAATCGAGTAACGTTTCTATGGAAACGAAAGGATTTTCTTTTGCGATACGAGTATCTCCTTCTCGATGCACTATTCCTCCTTTATTGCATCCCTAGCTCCCTCACATTGAAGAATTAACACAGAAATTGAGTCGCTATGAAATACTATGGGTTCTATGACTTCTCCTTCTAAATCGAGTAACGTTTCTATGGAAACGAAAGGATTTTCTTTTGCGATACGAGTATCTCCTTCTCGATGCACTATTCCTTCTTTATTGCATCCCTAGCTCCCTCACATTGAAGAATTAACACAGAAATTGAGTCGCTATGAAATACTATGGGTTCTATGACTTCTCCTTCTAAATCGAGTAACGTTTCTATGGAAACGAAAGGATTTTCTTTTGCGATACGAGTATCTCCTTCTCGATGCACTATTCCTTCTTTATTGCATCCCTAGCTCCCTCACATTGAAGAATTAACACAGAAATTGAGTCGCTATGAAATACTATGGGTTCTATGACTTCTCCTTCTAAATCGAGTAACGTTTCTATGGAAACGAAAGGATTTTCTTTTGCGATACGAGTATCTCCTTCTCGATGCACTATTCCTTCTTTATTGCATCCCTAGCTCCCTCACATTGAAGAATTAACACAGAAATTGAGTCGCTATGAAATACTATGGGTTCTATGACTTCTCCTTCTAAATCGAGTAACGTTTCTATGGAAACGAAAGGATTTTCTTTTGCGATACGAGTATCTCCTTCTCGATGCACTATTCCTTCTTTATTGCATCCCTAGCTCCCTCACATTGAAGAATTAACACAGAAATTGAGTCGCTATGAAATACTATGGGTTCTATGACTTCTCCTTCTAAATCGAGTAACGTTTCTATGGAAACGAAAGGATTTTCTTTTGCGATACGAGTATCTCCTTCTCGATGCACTATTCCTTCTTTATTGCATCCCTAGCTCCCTCACATTGAAGAATTAACACAGAAATGTAGTCGCTATGAAATACTATGGGTTCTATGACTTCTCCTTCTAAATCGAGTAACGTTTCAATGGAAACGAAAGGATTTTCTTTTGCGATACGAGTATCTCTTTCTCGATGCACTATTCCTTCTTTATTGCATCCCTAGCTCCCTCACATTGAAGAATTAACACAGAAATTGAGTCGCTATGAAATACTATGGGTACTATGACTTCTCCTTCTAAATCGAGTAACGTTTCTATGGAAACGAAAGGACTTTCTTTTGCGATACGAGTATCTCCTTCTCGATGCACTATTCCTTCTTTATTGCATCCCTAGCTCCCTCACATTGAAGAATTAACACAGAAATTGAGTCGCTATGAAATACTATGGGTTCTATGACTTCTCCTTCTAAATCGAGTAACGTTTCTATGGAAACGAAAGGATTTTCTTTTGCGATACGAGTATCTCCTTCTCGATGCACTATTCCTTCTTTATTGCATCCCGAGCTCCCTCACATTGAAGAATTAACACAGAAATTGAGTCGCTATGAAATACTATGGGTTCTATGACTTCTCCTTCTAAATCGAGTAACGTTTCTATGGAAACGAAAGGATTTTCTTTTGCTTTACGAGTATCTCCTTCTCGATGCACTATTCCTTCTTTATTGCTTACCTAGCTCCCTCACATTGAAGAATTAACACAGAAATTGAGTCGCTATGAAATACTATGGGTTCTATGTCTTCTCCTTCTAAATCGAGTAACGTTTCTATGGAAACGAAAGGATTTTCTTTTGCGATACGAGTATCTCCTTCTCGATGCACTATTCCTTCTTTATTGCATCACTAGCTCCCTCACATTGAAGAATTAACACAGAAATTGAGTCGCTATGAAATACTATGGGTTCTATGACTTCTCCTTCTAAATCGAGTAACGTTTCTATGGAAACGAAAGGGATTTCTTTTGCGATACGAGTATCTCCTTCTCGATGCAGTATTCCATCTTTATAGCATCCCTAGCTCCCTCACATTGAAGAATTAACACAGAAATTGAGTCGCTATGAAATACTATGGGTTCTATGACTTCTCCTACTAAATCGAGTAACGTTTCTATGAAAACGAAAGGATTTTCTTTTGGGATACGAGTATCTCCTTCTCGATGCACTATTCCTTCTTTACTGCATCCCTAGCTCCCTCACATTGAAGAATTAACAGAGAAATTGAGTCGCTATGAAATACTATGGGTTCTATGACTTCTCCTTCTAAATCGAGTAACGTTTCTATGGAAACGAAAGGATTTTCTTTTGCGATACGAGTATCTCCTTCTCGATGCACTATTCCTCCTTTATTGCATCCCTAGCTCCCTCACATTGAAGAATTAACACAGAAATTGAGTCGCTATGAAATACTATGGGTTCTATGACTTCTCCTTCTAAATCGAGTAACGTTTCTATGGAAACGAAAGGATTTTCTTTTGCGATACGAGTATCTCCTTCTCGATGCACTATTCCTTCTTTATTGCATCCCTAGCTCGCTCACATTGATGAATTAACACAGAAATTGAGTCGCTATGAAATACTACGTGTTCTATGACTTCTCCTTCTAAATCGAGTATCGTTTCTATGGAAACGAAAGGGTTTTCTTTTGGGATACGACAATCTCATTTCCGATCAACTCATCCTTCTTTACTGCATCCCTCACTCCCACAAATTGACGAATTAACACAGCAATTGCGTCGCAATGAAATACTATGGGTTCTATGACTTCTTCTAAATCTAGTATCGTTTCTATGGAAACGACTGGCTTTTCTTTCGCGATACGAGTATCTCCTTCTCGATGCACTATTCCTTCTTTATTGCATCCCTAGCTCCCTCACATTGAAGAATTAACACAGCAATTGAGTCGCTATGAAATACTATGTGTTCTATGACTTCTCCTTCTAAATCGAGTAACGTTTCTATGGAAACGAAAGGATTTTCTTTTGGGATACGAGTATCTCCTTCTCGATGCACTATTCCTTCTTTATTGCATCCCTAGCTCCCTCACATTGAAGAATTAACACAGAAATTGAGTCGCTATGAAATAGTATGGGTTCTATGACTTCTCCTTCTAAATCGAGTAACGTTTCTATGGAAACGAAAGGATTTTCTTTTGCGATACGAGTATCTCCTTCTCGATGCACTATTCCTTCTTTATTGCATCCCTAGCTCCCTCACATTGAAGAATTAACACAGCAATTGAGTCGCTATGAAATACTATGGGTTCTATGACTTCTCCTTCTAAATCGAGTAACGTTTCTATGGAAACGAAAGGATTTTCTTTTGGGATACGAGTATCTCCTTCTCGATGCACTATTCCTTCTTTATTGCATCCCTAGCTCCGTCACATTAAATAATTAACACAGAAATTGAGTCGCTATGAAATACTGTGGGTTCTATGACTTCTCCTTCAAAATCGAGTAACGTTTCTATGGAAACGAAAGGATTTTCTTTTGCGATACGAGTATCTCCTTCTCGATACACTATTCCTTCTTTATTGCATCCCTAGCTCCCTCACATTGAAGAATTAACACAGAAATTGAGTCGCTATGAAATACTATGTGTTCTATGACTTCTCCTTCTAAATCAAGTATCGTTTCTATGGAAACGAAAGGATTTTCTTTTGGGATACGACAATCTCATTTCCGATCCACTCATCCTTCTTTACTGCATCCCTCACTCCCACAAATTGACGAATTAACACAGCAATTGCGTCGCAATGAAATACTATGGGTTCTATGACTTCTCCTTCTAAATCGAGTATCGTTTCTATGGAAACGACTTGCTTTTCTTTTGCGATACGAGTATCTCCTCCTCGATGCACTATTCCTTCTTTATTGCATCCCTAGCTCCCTCACATTGAAGAATTAACACAGAAATTGAGTCGCTATGAAATACTATGTGTTCTATGACTTCTCCTTCTAAATCGAGTATCGTTTCTATGGAAACGAAAGGATTTTCTTTTGGGATACGACAATCTCATTACCGATCCACTCATCCTTCTTTACTGCATCCCTCACTCCCACAAATTGACGAATTAACACAGCAATTGCGTCACAATGAAATACTATGGGTTCTATGACTTCTCCTTCTAAATCGAGTATCGTTTCTATGGAAACGACTGGCTTTTCTTTTGCGATACGAGTATCTCCTTCTCGATGCTCTATACCTTCTTTATTGCATCCCTAGCTCCCTCACATTGACGAATTAACACAGAAATTAAGTCGCTATGAAATACTATGGGTTCTATGACTTCTCCTTCTAAATCGAGTAACGTTTCTATGGAAACGAAAGGATTTTCTTTTGCGATACGAGTATCTCCTTCTCGATGCACTATTCCTTCTTTTTTGCATCCCTAGCTCCCTCACATTGAAGAATTAACACAGAAATTGAGTCGGTATGAAATACTATGTGTTCTATCACATCTCCTTCTAAATCGAGTATCGTTTCTATGGAAACGAAAGGATTTTCTTTTGGGATACGACAATCTCATTTCCGATCCACTCATTCTTCTTTACTGCATCCCTCACTCCCACAAATTGAAGAATTAACACAGCAATTGCGTCGCAATGAAATACTATGGGTTCTATGACTTCTCCTTCTAATCGAGTGACGTTTCTATGGAAACGAAAGGATTTTCTTTTGTTATACGAGTATCTCCTTCTCGATGCACTATTCCTTCTTTATTGCATCCCTAGCTCCCTCACATTGTAGAATTAACACAGAAATTGAGTCGCTATGAAATACTATGGGTTCTATGACTTCTCCTTCAAAATCGAGTAACGTTTCTATGGAAACGAAAGGATTTTCTTTTGCGATACGAGTATCTCCTTCTCGATGCACTATTCCTTCTTTATTGCATCCCTAGCTCCCTCACATTGAAGAATTAACACAGAAATTGAGTCGCTATGAAATACTATGGGTTCTATGACTTCTCCTTCTAAATCGAGTAACGTTTCTATGGAAACGAAAGGATTTTCTTTTGCGATACGAGTATCTCCTTCTCGATGCACTATTCCTTCTTTATTGCAACCCTAGCTCCCTCACATTGAAGAATTAACACAGAAATTTAGTCGCTATGAAATACTATGGGTTCTATGATTTCTCCTTCTAAATCGAGTAACGTTTCTATGGAAACGAAAGGATTTTCTTTTGCGATACGAGTATCTCCTTCTCGATGCACTATTCCTTCTTTATTGCATCCCTAGCTCCTTCACATTGAAGAATTAACACAGAAATTGAGTCGCTATGAAATACTATGGGTTCTATGACTTCTCCTTCTAAATCGAGTAACGTTTCTATGGAAACGAAAGGATTTTCTTTTGCGATACGAGTATCTCCTTCTCGATGCACTATTCCTTCTTTATTGCATCCCTAGCTCCCTCACATTGAAGAATTAACACAGAAATTGAGTCGCTATGAAATACTATGGGTTCTATGACTTCTCCTTCTAAATCGAGTAACGTTTCTATGGAAACGAAAGGATTTTCTTTTGCGATACGAGTATCTCCTTCTTGATGCACTATTCCTTCTTTATTGCATCCTTAGCTCCCTCACATTAAAGAATTAACAGAGAAATTGAGTCGCTATGAAATACTATGGGTTCTATGACTTCTCCTTCTAAATCGAGTAACGTTTCTATGGAAACGAAAGGATTTTCTTTTGCGATACGAGTATCTCCTTCTCGATGCACTATTCCTTCTTTTTTGCATCCCTAGCTCCCTCACATTGAAGAATTAACACAGAAATCGAGTCGCTATGAAATACTATGGGTTCTATGACTTCTCCTTCTAAATGGAGTAACGTTTCTATGGAAACGAAAGGATTTTCTTTTGCGAAACGAGTATCTCCTTCTCGATGCACTATTCCTTCTTTATTGCATCACTAGCTCCCTCTCATTGAAGAATTAACACAGAAAATGAGTCGCTATGAAATACTATGGGTTCTATGACTTCTCCTTCTAAATCGAGTAACGTCTCTATGGAAACGAAAGGATTTTCTTTTGCGATACGAGTATCTCCTTCTCGATGCAGTATTCCTTCTTTATAGCATCCCTAGCTCCCTCACATTGAAGAATTAACACAGAAATTGAGTCGCTATGAAATACTATGGGTTCTATGACTTCTCCTTCTAAATCGAGTAACGTTTCTATGGAAACGAAAGGATTTTCTTTTGGGATACGAGTATCTCCTTCTCAATGCACTATTCCTTCTTTATTGCATCCCTAGCTCCCTCACATTGAAGAATTAACACAGAAATTGAGTCGCTATGAAATACTATGGGTTCTATGACTTCTCCTTCTAAATCGAGTAACGTTTCTATGGAAACGAAAGTATTTTCTTTTGCGATACGAGTATCTCCTTCTCGATGCACTATTCCTTCTTTATTGCATCCCTAGCTCCCTCACATTGAAGAATTATCACAGAAATTGAGTCGCTATGAAATACTATGGGTTCTATGACTTCTCCTTCTAAATCGAGTAACGTTTCTATGGAAACGAAAGGATTTTCTTTTGCGATACGAGTATCTCCTTCTCGATGCACTATTCCTTCTTTATTGCATCCCTAGCTCGCTCACATTGATGAATTAACACAGAAATTGAGTCGCTATGAAATACTATGTGTTCTATGACTTCTCCTTCTAAGTCGAGTATCGTTTCTATGGAAACGAAAGGGTTTTCTTTTGGGATACGACAATCTCATTTCCGATCAACTCATCCTTCTTTACTGCATCCCTCACTCCCACAAATTGACGAATTAACACAGGAATTGCGTCGCAATGAAATACTATGGGTTCTATGACTTCTCCTTCTAAATCGAGTATCGTTTCTATGGAAACGACTGGCTTTTCTTTCGCGATACGAGTATCTCCTTCTCGATGCACTATTCCTTCTTTATTGCATCCCTAGCTCCCTCACATTGAAGAATTAACACAGCAATTGAGTCGCTATGAAATACTATGTGTTCTATGACTTCTCCTTCTAAATCGAGTAACGTTTCTATGGAAACGAAAGGATTTTCTTTTGGGATACGACAATCTCATTTCCGATCCACTCATTCTTCTTTACTGCATCCCTCACTCCCACAAATTGACGAATTAACACAGCAACTGCGTCGCGATGAAATACTATGGGTTCTATGACTTCTCCTTCTAATCGAGTAACGTTTCTATGGAAACGAAAGGATTTTCTTTTGGGATACGAGTATCTCCTTCTCGATGCACTATTCCTTCTTTATTGCATCCCTAGCTCCCTCGAATTGTAGAATTAACACAGAAACTGAGTCGCTATGAAATACTATGGGTTCTATGACTTCTCCTTCAAAATCGAGTAACGTTTCTATGGAAACGAAAGGATTATCTTTTGCGATACGAGTATCTCCTTCTCGATGCACTATTCCTTCTTTATTGCATCCCTAGCTCCCTCACATTGAAGAATTAACACAGAAGTTTAGTCGCTATGAAATACTATGGGTTCTATGACTTCTCCTTCTAAATCGAGTAACGTTTCAATGGAAACGAAAGGATTTTCTTTTGCGATACAAGTATCTCCTTCTCGATGCACTATTCCTTCTTTATTGCATCCCTAGCTCCCTCACATTGAAGAATTAACACAGAAATTGAGTCGCTATGAAATACTATGGGTTCTATGACTTCTCCTTCTAAATCGAGTAACGTTTCTATGGAAACGAAAGGATTTTCTCTTGCGATACGAGTATCTCCTTCTCGATGCACTATTCCTTCTTTATTGCATCACTAGCTCCCTCACATTGAAGAATTAACACAGAAATTGAGTCGCTATGAAATACTATGGGTTCTATGACTTCTCCTTCTAAATCGAGTAACGTTTCTATGGAAACGAAAGGATTTTCTTTTGGGATACGAGTATCTCCTTCTCGATGCACTATTCCTTCTTTATTGCATCCCTAGCTCCTTCACATTGAAGAATTAACACAGAAATTGAGTCGCTATGAAATACTATGGGTTCTATGACTTCTCCTTCTAAATCGAGTAACGTTTCTATGGAAACGAAAGGATTTTCTTTTGCGATACGAGTATCTCCTTCTCCATGCACTATTCCTTCTTTATTGCATCCCTAGCTCCCTCACATTGAAGAATTAACACAGAAATTGAGTCGCTATGAAATACTATGGGTTCTATGACTTCTCCTTCTAAATCGAGTAACGTTTCTATGGAAACGAAAGGATTTTCTTTTGCGATACGAGTATCTCCTTCTTGATGCACTATTCCTTCTTTATTGCATCCCTAGCTCCCTCACATTGAAGAATTAACACAGAAATTGAGTCGCTATGAAATACTATGGGTTCTATGACTTCTCCTTCTAAATCGAGTAACGTTTCTATGGAAACGAAAGGATTTTCTTTTGCGATACGAGTATCTCCTTCTCGATGCACTATTCCTTCTTTATTGCATCCCTAGCTCCCTCACATTGAAGAATTAACACAGAAATTGAGTCGCTATGAAATACTATGGGTTCTATGTGACTTCTCCTTCTAAATCGAGTAACGTTTCTATGGAAACGAAAGGATTTTCTTTTGCGATACGAGTATCTCCTTCTCGATGCACTATTCCTTCTTTATTGCATCCCTAGCTCCCTCACATTGAAGAATTAACACAGAAATTGAGTCGTTATAAATACTATGTGTTCTATGACTTCTCCTTCTAAATCGAGTATCGTTTCTATGGAAACGAAAGGGTTTTCTTTTGGGATACGACAATCTCATTTCCGATCAACTCATCCTTCTTTACTGCATCCCTCACTCCCACAAATTGACGAATTAACACAGCAATTGCGTCGCAATGAAATACTATGGGTTCTATGACTTCTCCTTCTAAATCGAGTATCGTTTCTATGGAAACGACTGGCTTTTCTTTCGCGATACGAGTATCTCTTTCTCGATGCACTATTCCTTCTTTATTGCATCCCTAGCTCCCTCACATTGAAGAATTAACACAGCAATTGAGTCGCTATGAAATACTATGGGTTCTATGACTTCTCCTTCTAAATCGAGTAACGTTTCTATGGAAACGAAAGGATTTTCTTTTGGGATACGAGTATCTCCTTCTCGATGCACTATTCCTTCTTTCTTGCATCCCTAGCTCCCTCACATTGAAGAATTAACACAGAAATTGAGTCGCTATGAAATAGTATGGGTTCTATGACTTCTCCTTCTAAATCGAGTAACGTTTCTATGGAAACGAAAGGTTCTCTTTTGCGATACGAGTATCTCCTTCTCGATGCACTATTCCTTCTTTATTGCATCCCTAGCTCCCTCACATTGAAGAATTAACACAGAAATTGAGTCGCTATGAAATACTATGGGTTCTATGACTTCTCCTTCTAAATCGAGTAACGTTTCTATGGAAACGAAAGGATTTTCTTTTGGGATACGAGTATCTCCTTCTCGATGCACTATTCCTTCTTTATTGCATCCCTAGCTCCCTCACATTAAAGAATTAACACAGAAATTGAGTCGCTATGAAATACTATGGGTTCTGTGACTTCTCCTTCTAAATCGAGTAACGTTTCTATGGAAACGAAAGGATTTTCTTTTGCGATACGAGTATCTCCTTCTCGATGCACTATTCCTTCTTTATTGCATCCCTAGCTCCCTCACATTGAAGAATTAACACAGAAATTGAGTCGCTATGAAATACTATGTGTTCTATGACTTCTCCTTCTAAATCGAGTATCGTTTCTATGGAAACGAAAGGATTTTCTTTTGGGATACGACAATCTCATTTCCGTTCCACTCATCCTTCTTTACTGCATCCCTCACTCCCACAAATTGACGAATTAACACAGCAATTGCGTCGCAATGAAATACTATGGGTTCTATGACTTCTCCTTCTAAATCGAGTATCGTTTCTATGGAAACGACTGGCTTTTCTTTTGCGATACGAGTATCTCCTTCTCGATGCACTATTCCTTCTTTATTGCATCCCTAGCTCCCTCGCATTGAAGAATTAACAGAGAAATTGAGTCGCTATGAAATACTATGGGTTCTATGACTTCTCCTTCTAAATCGAGTAACGTTTCTATGGAAACGAAAGGATTTTCTTTTCCGATACGAGTATCTCCTTCTCGATGCACTATTCCTTCTTTATTGCATCCCTAGCTCCCTCACATTGAAGAATTAACACAGAAATTGAGTCGCTATGAAATACTATGGGTTCTATGACTTCTGCTTCTAAATCGAGTAACGTTTCTATGGAAACGAAAGGATTTTCTTTTGCGATACGAATATCTCCTTCTCGATGCACTATTCCTTCTTTATTGCATGCCGAGCTCCCTCACACTGAAGAATTAACACAGAAATTGAGTCGCTATGAAATACTATGGGTTCTATGACTTCTCCTTCTAAATCGAGTAACGTTTCTATGGAAACGAAAGGATTTTCTTTTGCTTTACGAGTATCTCCTTCTCGATGCACTATTCCTTCTTTATTGCATCCCTAGCTCCCTCACATTGAAGAATTAACACAGAAATTGAGTCGCTATGAAATACTATGTGTTCTATGACTTCTCCTTCTAAATCGAGTAACGTTTCTATGGAAACGAAAGGATTTTCTTTTGCGATACGAGTATCTCCTTCTCGATGCACTATTCCTTCTTTATTGCATTCCTAGCTCCCTCACATTGAAGAATTAACACAGCAATTGAGTCGCTATGAAATACTATGGGTTCTATGACTTCTCCTTCTAAATCGAGTAACGTTTCTATGGAAACGAAAGGATTTTCTTTTGGGATACGAGTATCTCCTTCTCGATGCACTATTCCTTCTTTATTGCATCACTAGCTCCCTCACATTGAAGAATTAACACAGAAATTGAGTCGCTATGAAATAGTATGGGTTCTATGACTTCTCCTTCTAAATCGAGTAACGTTTCTATGGAAACGAAAGGATTTTCTTTTGCGATACGAGTATCTCCTTCTCGATGCACTATTCCTTCTTTATTGCATCCCTAGCTCCCTCACATTGAAGAATTAACACAGAAATTGAGTCGCTATGAAATACTATGGGTTCTATGACTTCTCCTTCTAAATCGAGTAACGTTTCTATGGAAACGAAAGGATTTTCTTTTGCTTTACGAGTATCTCCTTCTCGATGCACTATTCCTTCTTTATTGCATCCCTAGCTCCCTCACATTGAAGAATTAACACAGAAATTGAGTCGCTATGAAATACTATGGGTTCTATGACTTCTCCTTCTAAATCGAGTAACGTTTCTATGGAAACGAAAGGATTTTCTTTTGCGATACGAGTATCTCCTTCTCGATGCACTATTCCTTCTTTATTGCATCACTAGCTCCCTCACATTGAAGAATTAACACAGAAATTGAGTCGCTATGAAATACTATGGGTTCTATGACTTCTCCTTCTAAATCGAGTAACGTCTCTATGGAAACGAAAGGATTTTCTTTTGCGATACGAGTATCTCCTTCTCGATGCAGTATTCCTTCATTATAGCATCCCTAGCTCCCTCACATTGAAGAATTAACACAGAAATTGAGTCGCTATGAAATACTATGGGTTCTATGACTTCTCCTTCTAAATCGAGTAACGTTTCTATGGAAACGAAAGGATTTTCTTTTGGGATACGAGTATCTCCTTCTCGATGCACTATTCCTTCTTTATTGCATCCCTAGCTCCCTCACATTGAAGAATTAACACAGAAATTGAGTCGCTATGAAATACCATGGGTTCTATGACTTCTCCTTCTAAATCGAGTAACGTTTCTATGGAAACGAAAGGATTTTCTTTTGCGATACGAGTATCTCCTTCTCGATGCACTATTCCTTCTTTATTGCATCCCTAGCTCCCTCACATTGAAGAATTAACACAGAAATTGAGTCGCTATGAAATACTATGGGTTCTATGACTTCTCCTTCTAAATCGAGTAACGTTTCTATGGAAACGACTGGCTTTTCTTTTGCGATACGAGTATCTCCTTCTCGATGCACTATTCCTTCTTTATTGCATCCCTAGCTCCCTCACATTGAAGAATTAACAGAGAAATTGAGTCGCTATGAAATACTATGGGTTCTATGACTTCTCCTTCTAAATCGAGTAACGTTTCTATGGAAACGAAAGGATTTTCTTTTGCGATACGAGTATCTCCTTCTCGATGCACTATTCCGTCTTTATTGCATCCCTAGCTCCCTCACATTCAAGAATTAACACAGAAATTGAGTCGCTATGAAATACTATGGGTTCTATGACATCTCCTTCTAAATCGAGTAACGTTTCTATGGAAACGAAAGGATTTTCTTTTGCGATACGAGTATCTCCTTCTCGATGCACTATTCCTTCTTTATTGCATCACTAGCTCCCTCACATTGAAGAATTAACACAGAAATTGAGTCGCTATGAAATACTATGGGTTCTATGACTTCTCCTTCTAAATCGAGTGACGTTTCTATGGAAACGAAAGGATTTTCTTTTGCGATACGAGTATCTCCTTCTCGATGCAGTATTCCTTCTTTATTGCATCCCTAGCTCCCTCACATTGAAGAATTAACACAGAAATTGATTCGCTATGAAATACTATGGGTTCTATGACTTCTCCTTCTAAATCGAGTAACGTTTCTATGGAAACGAAAGGATTTTCTTTTGGGATACGAGTATCTCCTTCTCGATGCACTATTCCTTCTTTATTGCATCCCTAGCTCCCTCACATTGAAGAATTAACACAGAAATTGAGTCGCTATGAAATACTATGGGTTCTATGACTTCTCCTTCTAAATCGAGTAACGGTTCTATGGAAACGAAAGGATTTTCTTTTGCGATACGAGTATCTCCTTCTCGATGCACTATTCCTTCTTTATTGCATCCCTAGCTCCCTCACATTGAAGAATTAACACAGAAATTGAGTCGCTATGAAATACTGTGGGTTCTATGACTTCTCCTTCTAAATCGAGTAACGTTTCTATGGAAACGAAAGGATTTTCTTTTGCGATACGAGTATCTCCTTCTCGATGCACTATTCCTTCTTTATTGCATCCCTAGCTCCCTCACATTGAAGAATTAACACAGAAATTGAGTCGCTATGAAATACTATGTGTTCTATGACTTCTCCTTCTAAATCGAGTATCGTTTCTATGGAAACGAAAGGGTTTTCTTTTGGGATACGACAATCTCATTTCCGATCAACTCATCCTTCTTTACTGCATCCCTCACTCCCACAAATTGACGAATTAACACAGCAATTGCGTCGCAATGAAATACTATGGGTTCTATGACTTCTCCTTCTAAATCGAGTATCGTTTCTATGGAAACGACTGGCTTTTCTTTCGCGATACGAGTATCTCCTTCTCGATGCACTATTCCTTCTTTATTGCATCCCTAGCTCCCTCACATTGAAGAATTAACACAGCAATTGAGTCGCTATGAAATACTATGGGTTCTATGACTTCTCCTTCTAAATCGAGTAACGTTTCTATGGAAACGAAAGGATTTTCTTTTGGGATACGAGTATCTCCTTCTCGATGCACTATTCCTTCTTTCTTGCATCCCTAGCTCCCTCACATTGAAGAATTAACACAGAAATTGAGTCGCTATGAAATAGTATGGGTTCTATGACTTCTCCTTCTAAATCGAGTAACGTTTCTATGGAAACGAAAGGATTTTCTTTTGCGATACGAGTATCTCCTTCTCGATGCACTATTCCTTCTTTATTGCATCCCTAGCTCCCTCACATTGAAGAATTAACACAGAAATTGAGTCGCTATGAAATACTATGGGTTCTATGACTTCTCCTTCTAAATCGAGTAACGTTTCTATGGAAACGAAAGGATTTTCTTTTGGGATACGAGTATCTCCTTCTCGATGCACTATTCCTTCTTTATTGCATCCCTAGCTCCCTCACATTAAAGAATTAACACAGAAATTGAGTCGCTATGAAATACTATGGGTTCTGTGACTTCTCCTTCTAAATCGAGTAACGTTTCTATGGAAACGAAAGGATTTTCTTTTGCGATACGAGTATCTCCTTCTCGATGCACTATTCCTTCTTTATTGCATCCCTAGCTCCCTCACATTGAAGAATTAACACAGTAATTGAGTCGCTATGAAATACTATGTGTTCTATGACTTCTCCTTCTAAATCGAGTATCGTTTCTATGGAAACGAAAGGATTTTCTTTTGGGATACGACAATCTCATTTCCGTTCCACTCATCCTTCTTTACTGCATCCCTCACTCCCACAAATTGACGAATTAACACAGGAATTGCGTCGCAATGAAATACTATGGGTTCTATGACTTCTCCTTCTAAATCGAGTATCGTTTCCATGGAAACGACTGGCTTTTCTTTTGCGATACGAGTATCTCCTTCTCGATGCACTATTCCTTCTTTATTGCATCCCTAGCTCCCTCGCATTGAAGAATTAACAGAGAAATTGAGTCGCTATGAAATACTATGGGTTCTATGACTTCTCCTTCTAAATCGAGTAACGTTTCTATGGAAACGAAAGGATTTTCTTTTGCGATACGAGTATCTCCTTCTCGATGCACTATTCCTTCTTTATTGCATCCCTAGCTCCCTCACATTCAAGAATTAACACAGAAATTGAGTCGCTATGAAATACTATGGGTTCTATGACATCTCCTTCTAAATCGAGTAACGTTTCTATGGAAACGAAAGGATTTTCTTTTGCGATACGAGTATCTCCTTCTCGATGCACTATTCCTTCTTTATTGCATCACTAGCTCCCTCACATTGAAGAATTAACACAGAAATTGAGTCGCTATGAAATACTATGGGTTCTATGACTTCTCCTTCTAAATCGAGTGACGTTTCTATGGAATCGAAAGGATTTTCTTTTGCGATACGAGTATCTCCTTCTCGATGCAGTATTCCTTCTTTATTGCATCCCTAGCTCCCTCACATTGAAGAATTAACACAGAAATTGATTCGCTATGAAATACTATGGGTTCTATGACTTCTCCTTCTAAATCGAGTAACGTTTCTATGGAAACGAAAGGATTTTCTTTTGGGATACGAGTATCTCCTTCTCGATGCACTATTCCTTCTTTATTGCATCCCTAGCTCCCTCACATTGAAGAATTAACACAGATATTGAGTCGCTATGAAATACTATGGGTTCTATGACTTCTCCTTCTAAATCGAGTAACGGTTCTATGGAAACGAAAGGATTTTCTTTTGCGATACGAGTATCTCCTTCTCGATGCACTATTCCTTCTTTATTGCATCCCTAGCTCCCTCACATTGAAGAATTAACACAGAAATTGAGTCGCTATGAAATACTATGGGTTCTATGACTTCTCCTTCTAAATCGAGTAACGTTTCTATGGAAACGAAAGATTTTCTTTTGCGATACGAGTATCTCCTTCTCGATGCACTATTCCTTCTTTATGGCATCCCTAGCTCCCTCACATTGAAGAATTAACACAGAAATTGAGTCGCTATGAAATACTATGTGTTCTATGACTTCTCCTTCTAAATCGAGTATCGTTTCTATGGAAACGAAAGGGTTTTCTTTTGGGATACGACAATCTCATTTCCGATCAACTCATCCTTCTTTACTGCATCCCTCACTCCCACAAATTGACGAATTAACACAGCAATTGCGTCGCAATGAAATACTATGGGTTCTATGACTTCTCCTTCTAAATCGAGTATCGTTTCTATGGAAACGACTGGCTTTTCTTTCGCGATACGAGTATCTCCTTCTCGATGCACTATTCCTTCTTTATTGCATCCCTAGCTCCCTCACATTGAAGAATTAACACAGCAATTGAGTCGCTATGAAATACTATGGGTTCTATGACTTCTCCTTCTAAATCGAGTAACGTTTCTATGGAAACGAAAGGATTTTCTTTTGGGATACGAGTATCTCCTTCTCGATGCACAATTCCTTCTTTCTTGCATCCCTAGCTCCCTCACATTGAAGAATTAACACAGAAATTGAGTCGCTATGAAATAGTATGGGTTCTATGACTTCTCCTTCTAAATCGAGTAACGTTTCTATGGAAACGAAAGGATTTTCTTTTGCGATACGAGTATCTCCTTCTCGATGCACTATTCCTTCTTTATTGCATCCCTAGCTCCCTCACATTGAAGAATTAACACAGAAATTGAGTCGCTATGAAATACTATGGGTTCTATGACTTCTCCTTCTAAATCGAGTAACGTTTCTATGGAAACGAAAGGATTTTCTTTTGGGATACGAGTATCTCCTTCTCGATGCACTATTCCTTCTTTATTGCATCCCTAGCTCCCTCACATTAAAGAATTAACACAGAAATTGAGTCGCTATGAAATACTATGGGTTCTGTGACTTCTCCTTCTAAATCGAGTAACGTTTCTATGGAAACGAAAGGATTTTCTTTTGCGATACGAGTATCTCCTTCTCGATGCACTATTCCTTCTTTATTGCATCCCTAGCTCCCTCACATTGAAGAATTAACACAGAAATTGAGTCGCTATGAAATACTATGTGTTCTATGACTTCTCCTTCTAAATCGAGTATCGTTTCTATGGAAACGAAAGGATTTTCTTTTGGGATACGACAATCTCATTTCCGATCCACTCATCCTTCTTTACTGCATCCCTCACTCCCACAAATTGACGAATTAACACAGCAATTGCGTCGCAATGAAATACTATGGGTTCTATGACTTCTCCTTCTAAATCGAGTATCGTTTCTATGGAAACGACTGGCTTTTCTTTTGCGATACGAGTATCTCCTTCTCGATGCACTATTCCTTCTTTATTGCATCCCTAGCTCCCTCGCATTGAAGAATTAACAGAGAAATTGAGTCGCTATGAAATACTATGGGTTCTATGACTTCTCCTTCTAAATCGAGTAACGTTTCTATGGAAACGAAAGGATTTTCTTTTGCGATACGAGTATCTCCTTCTCGATGCACTATTCCTTCTTTATTGCATCCCTAGCTCCCTCACATTGAAGAATTAACACAGAAATTGAGTCGCTATGAAATACTATGGGTTCTATGACTTCTGCTTCTAAATCGAGTAACGTTTCTATGGAAACGAAAGGATTTTCTTTTGCGATACGAGTATCTCCTTCTCGATGCACTATTCCTTCTTTATTGCATGCCGAGCTCCCTCACATTGAAGAATTAACACAGAAATTGAGTCGCTATGAAATACTATGGGTTCTATGACTTCTCCTTCTAAATCGAGTAACGTTTCTATGGAAACGAAAGGATTTTCTTTTGCTTTACGAGTATCTCCTTCTCGATGCACTATTCCTTCTTTATTGCATCCCTAGCTCCCTCACATTGAAGAATTAACACAGAAATTGAGTCGCTATGAAATACTATGGGTTCTATGACTTCTCCTTCTAAATCGAGTAACGTTTCTATGGAAACGAAAGGATTTTCTTTTGCGATACGAGTATCTCCTTCTCGATGCACTATTCCTTCTTTATTGCATCACTAGCTCCCTCACATTGAAGAATTAACACAGAAATTGAGTCGCTATGAAATACTATGGGTTCTATGACTTCTCCTTCTAAATCGAGTAACGTCTCTATGGAAACGAAAGGATTTTCTTTTGCGATACGAGTATCTCCTTCTCGATGCAGTATTCCTTCATTATAGCATCCCTAGCTCCCTCACATTGAAGAATTAACACAGAAATTGAGTCGCTATGAAATACTATGGGTTCTATGACTTCTCCTTCTAAATCGAGTTACGTTTCTATGGAAACGAAAGGATTTTCTTTTGGGACACGAGTATCTCCTTCTCGATGCACTATTCCTTCTTTATTGCATCCCTAGCTCCCTCACATTGAAGAATTAACACAGAAATTGAGTCGCTATGAAATACCATGGGTTCTATGACTTCTCCTTCTAAATCGAGTAACGTTTCTATGGAAACGAAAGGATTTTCTTTTGCGATACGAGTATCTCCTTCTCGATGCACTATTCCTTCTTTATTGCATCCCTAGCTCCCTCACATTGAAGAATTAACACAGAAATTGAGTCGCTATGAAATACTATGGGTTCTATGACTTCTCCTTCTAAATCGAGTAACGTTTCTATGGAAACGAAAGGATTTTCTTTTGCGATACGAGTATCTCCTTCTCGATGCACTATGCCTTCTTTATTGCATCCCTAGCTCCCTCACATTGAAGAATTAACAGAGAAATTGAGTCGCTATGAAATACTATGGGTTCTATGACTTCTCCTTCTAAATCGAGTAACGTTTCCATGGAAACGAAAGGATTTTCTTTTGCGATACGAGTATCTCCTTCTCGATGCACTATTCCTTCTTTATTGCATCCCTAGCTCCCTCACATTCAAGAATTAACACAGAAATTGAGTCGCTATGAAATACTATGGGTTCTATGACTTCTCCTTCTAAATCGTGTAACGTTTCTATGGAAACGAAAGGATTTTCTTTTGCGATACGAGTATCTCCTTCTCGATGCACTATTCCTTCTTTATTGCATACCTAGCTCCCTCACATTCTAGAATTAACACAGAAATTGAGTCGCTATGAAATACTATGGGTTCTATGACATCTCCTTCTAAATCGAGTAACGTTTCTATGGAAACGAAAGGATTTTCTTTTGCGATACGAGTATCTCCTTCTCGATGCACTATTCCTTCTTTATTGCATCACTAGCTCCCTCACATTGAAGAATTAACACAGAAATTGAGTCGCTATGAAATACTATGGGTTCTATGACTTCTCCTTCTAAATCGAGTGACGTTTCTATGGAAACGAAAGGATTTTCTTTTGCGATACGAGTATCTCCTTCTCGATGCAGTATTCCTTCTTTATTGCATCCCTAGCTCCCTCACATTGAAGAATTAACACAGAAATTGATTCGCTATGAAATACTATGGGTTCTATGACTTCTCCTTCTAAATCGAGTAACGTTTCTATGGAAACGAAAGGATTTTCTTTTGGGATACGAGTATCTCCTTCTCGATGCACTATTCCTTCTTTATTGCATCCCTAGCTCCCTCACATTGAAGAATTAACACAGAAATTGAGTCGCTATGAAATACTATGGGTTCTATGACTTCTCCTTCTAAATCGAGTAACGGTTCTATGGAAACGAAAGGATTTTCTTTTGCGATACGAGTATCTCCTTCTCGATGCACTATTCCTTCTTTATTGCATCCCTAGCTCCCTCTCATTGAAGAATTAACACAGAAATTGAGTCGCTATGAAATACTATGGGTTCTATGACTTCTCCTTCTAAATCGAGTAACGTTTCTATGGAAACGAAAGGATTTTCTTTTGCGATACGAGTATCTCCTTCTCGATGCACTATTCCTTCTTTATTGCATCCCTAGCTCCCTCACATTGAAGAATTAACACAGAAATTGAGTCGTTATAAATACTATGTGTTCTATGACTTCTCCTTCTAAATCGAGTATCGTTTCTATGGAAACGAAAGGGTTTTCTTTTGGGATACGACAATCTCATTTCCGATCAACTCATCCTTCTTTACTGCATCCCTCACTCCCACAAATTGACGAATTAACACAGCAAATGCGTCGCAATGAAATACTATGGGTTCTATGACTTCTCCTTCTAAATCGAGTATCGTTTCTATGGAAACGACTGGCTTTTCTTTCGCGATACGAGTATCTCCTTCTCGATGCACTATTCCTTCTTTATTGCATCCCTAGCTCCCTCGCATTGAAGAATTAACACAGCAATTGAGTCGCTATGAAATACTATGGGTTCTATGACTTCTCCTTCTAAATTGAGTAACGTTTCTATGGAAACGAAAGGATTTTCTTTTGGGATACGAGTATCTCCTTCTCGATGCACTATTCCTTCTTTCTTGCATCCCTAGCTCCCTCACATTGAAGAATTAACACAGAAATTGAGTCGCTATGAAATAGTATGGGTTCTATGACTTCTCCTTCTAAATCGAGTAACGTTTCTATGGAAACGAAAGGATTTTCTTTTGCGATACGAGTATCTCCTTCTCGATGCACTATTCCTTCTTTATTGCATCCCTAGCTCCCTCACATTGAAGAATTAACACAGAAATTGAGTCGCTATGAAATACTATGGGTTCTATGACTTCTCCTTCTAAATCGAGTAACGTTTCTATGGAAACGAAAGGATTTTCTTTTGGGATACGAGTATCTCCTTCTCGATGCACTATTCCTTCTTTATTGCATCCCTAGCTCCCTCACATTAAAGAATTAACACAGAAATTGAGTCGCTATGAAATACTATGGGTTCTGTGACTTCTCCTTCTAAATCGAGTAACGTTTCTATGGAAACGAAAGGATTTTCTTTTGCGATACGAGTATCTCCTTCTCGATGCACTATTCCTTCTTTATTGCATCCCTAGCTCCCTCACATTGAAGAATTAACACAGAAATTGAGTCGCGATGAAATACTATGTGTTCTATGACTTCTCCTTCTAAATCGAGTATCGTTTCTATGGAAACGAAAGGATTTTCTTTTGGGATACGACAATCTCATTTCCGTTCCACTCATCCTTCTTTACTGCATCCCTCACTCCCACAAATTGACGAATTAACACAGCAATTGCGTCGCAATGAAATACTATGGGTTCTATGACTTCTCCTTCTAAATCGAGTATCGTTTCTATGGAAACGACTGGCTTTTCTTTTGCGATACGAGTATCTCCTTCTCGATGCACTATTCCTTCTTTATTGCATCCCTAGCTCCCTCGCATTGAAGAATTAACAGAGAAATTGAGTCGCTATGAAATACTATGGGTTCTATGACTTCTCCTTCTAAATCGAGTAACGTTTCTATGGAAACGAAAGGATTTTCTTTTCCGATACGAGTATCTCCTTCTCGATGCACTATTCCTTCTTTATTGCATCCCTAGCTCCCTCACATTGAAGAATTAACACAGAAATTGAGTCGCTATGAAATACTATGGGTTCTATGACTTCTGCTTCTAAATCGAGTAACGTTTCTATGGAAACGAAAGGATTTTCTTTTGCGATACGAATATCTCCTTCTCGATGCACTATTCCTTCTTTATTGCATGCCGAGCTCCCTCACACTGAAGAATTAACACAGAAATTGAGTCGCTATGAAATACTATGGGTTCTATGACTTCTCCTTCTAAATCGAGTAACGTTTCTATGGAAACGAAAGGATTTTCTTTTGCTTTACGAGTATCTCCTTCTCGATGCACTATTCCTTCTTTATTGCATCCCTGGCTCCCTCACATTGAAGAATTAACACAGAAATTGAGTCGCTATGAAATACTATGTGTTCTATGACTTCTCCTTCTAAATCGAGTAACGTTTCTATGGAAACGAAAGGATTTTCTTTTGCGATACGAGTATCTCCTTCTCGATGCACTATTCCTTCTTTATTGCATCCCTAGCTCCCTCACATTGAAGAATTAACACAGCAATTGAGTCGCTATGAAATACTATGGGTTCTATGACTTCTCCTTCTAAATCGAGTAACGTTTCTATGGAAACGAAAGGATTTTCTTTTGGGATACGAGTATCTCCTTCTCGATGCACTATTCCTTCTTTCTTGCATCCCTAGCTCCCTCACATTGAAGAATTAACACAGAAATTGAGTCGCTATGAAATAGTATGGGTTCTATGACTTCTCCTTCTAAATCGAGTAACGTTTCTATGGAAACGAAAGGATTTTCTTTTGCGATACGAGTATCTCCTTCTCGATGCACTATTCCTTCTTTATTGCATCCCTAGCTCCCTCACATTGAAGAATTAACACAGAAATTGAGTCGCTATGAAATACTATGGGTTCTATGACTTCTCCTTCTAAATCGAGTAACGTTTCTATGGAAACGAAAGGATTTTCTTTTGGGATACGAGTATCTCCTTCTCGATGCACTATTCCTTCTTTATTGCATCCCTAGCTCCCTCACATTAAAGAATTAACACAGAAATTGAGTCGCTATGAAATACTATGGGTTCTGTGACTTCTCCTTCTAAATCGAGTAACGTTTCTATGGAAACGAAAGGATTTTCTTTTGCGATACGAGTATCTCCTTCTCGATGCACTATTCCTTCTTTATTGCATCCCTAGCTCCCTCACATTGAAGAATTAACACAGAAATTGAGTCGCTATGAAATACTATGTGTTCTATGACTTCTCCTTCTAAATCGAGTATCGTTTCTATGGAAACGAAAGGATTTTCTTTTGGGATACGACAATCTCATTTCCGTTCCACTCATCCTTCTTTACTGCATCCCTCACTCCCACAAATTGACGAATTAACACAGCAATTGCGTCGCAATGAAATACTATGGGTTCTATGACTTCTCCTTCTAAATCGAATATCGTTTCTATGGAAACGACTGGCTTTTCTTTTGCGATACGAGTATCTCCTTCTCGATGCACTATTCCTTCTTTATTGCATCCCTAGCTCCCTCGCATTGAAGAATTAACAGAGAAATTGAGTCGCTATGAAATACTATGGGTTCTATGACTTCTCCTTCTAAATCGCGTAACGTTTCTATGGCAACGAAAGGATTTTCTTTTCCGATACGAGTATCTCCTTCTCGATGCACTATTCCTTCTTTATTGCATCCCTAGCTCCCTCACATTGAAGAATTAACACAGAAATTGAGTCGCTATGAAATACTATGGGTTCTATGACTTCTGCTTCTAAATCGAGTAACGTTTCTATGGAAACGAAAGGATTTTCTTTTGCGATACGAATATCTCCTTCTCGATGCACTATTCCTTCTTTATTGCATGCCGAGCTCCCTCACACTGAAGAATTAACACAGAAATTGAGTCGCTATGAAATACTATGGGTTCTATGACTTCTCCTTCTAAATCGAGTAACGTTTCTATGGAAACGAAAGGATATTCTTTTGCTTTACGAGTATCTCCTTCTCGATGCACTATTCCTTCTTTATTGCATCCCTAGCTCCCTCACATTGAAGAATTAACACAGAAATTGAGTCGCTATGAAATACTATGTGTTCTATGACTTCTCCTTCTAAATCGAGTAACGTTTCTATGGAAACGAAAGGATTTTCTTTTGCGATACGAGTATCTCCTTCTCGATGCACTATTCCTTCTTTATTGCATCACTAGCTCCCTCACATTGAAGAATTAACACAGAAATTGAGTCGCTATGAAATACTATGGGTTCTATGACTTCTCCTTCTAAATCGAGTAACGTCTCTATGGAAACGAAAGGATTTTCTTTTGCGATACGAGTATCTCCTTCTCGATGCAGTATTCCTTCATTATAGCATCCCTAGCTCCCTCACATTGAAGAATTAACACAGAAATTGAGTCGCTATGAAATACTATGGGTTCTATGACTTCTCCTTCTAAATCGAGTTACGTTTCTATGGAAACGAAAGGATTTTCTTTTGGGATACGAGTATCTCCTTCTCGATGCACTATTCCTTCTTTATTGCATCCCTAGCTCCCTCACATTGAAGAATTAACACAGAAATTGAGTCGCTATGAAATACCATGGGTTCTATGACTTCTCCTTCTAAATCGAGTAACGTTTCTATGGAAACGAAAGGATTTTCTTTTGCGATACGAGTATCTCCTTCTCGATGCACTATTCCTTCTTTATTGCATCCCTAGCTCCCTCACATTGAAGAATTAACACAGAAATTGAGTCGCTATGAAATACTATGGGTTCTATGACTTCTCCTTCTAAATCGAGTAACGTTTCTATGGAAACGAAAGGATTTTCTTTTGCGATAGGAGTATCTCCTTCTCGATGCACTATGCCTTCTTTATTGCATCCCTAGCTCCCTCACATTGAAGAATTAACAGAGAAATTGAGTCGCTATGAAATACTATGGGTTCTATGACTTCTCCTTCTAAATCGAGTAACGTTTCTATGGCAACGAAAGGATTTTCTTTTGCGATACGAGTATCTCCTTCTCGATGCACTATTCCTTCTTTATTGCATCCCTAGCTCCCTCACATTCAAGAATTAACACAGAAATTGAGTCGCTATGAAATACTATGTGTTCTATGACTTCTCCTTCTAAATCGAGTATCGTTTCTATGGAAACGAAAGGGTTTTCTTTTGGGATACGACAATCTCATTTCCGATCAACTCATCCTTCTTTACTGCATCCCTCACTCCCACAAATTGACGAATTAACACAGCAATTGCGTCGCAATGAAATACTATGGGTTCTATGACTTCTCCTTCTAAATCGAGTATCGTTTCTATGGAAACGACTGGCTTTTCTTTCGCGATACGAGTATCTCCTTCTCGATGCACTATTCCTTCTTTATTGCATCCCTAGCTCCCTCACATTGAAGAATTAACACAGCAATTGAGTCGCTATGAAATACTATGGGTTCTATGACTTCTCCTTCTAAATCGAGTAACGTTTCTATGGAAACGAAAGGATTTTCTTTTGGGATACGAGTATCTCCTTCTCGATGCACTATTCCTTCTTTCTTGCATCCCTAGCTCCCTCACATTGAAGAATTAACACAGAAATTGAGTCGCTATGAAATAGTATGGGTTCTATGACTTCTCCTTCTAAATCGAGTAACGTTTCTATGGAAACGAAAGGATTTTCTTTTGCGATACGAGTATCTCCTTCTCGATGCACTATTCCTTCTTTATTGCATCCCTAGCTCCCTCACATTGAAGAATTAACACAGAAATTGAGTCGCTATGAAATACTATGGGTTCTATGACTTCTCCTTCTAAATCGAGTAACGTTTCTATGGAAACGAAAGGATTTTCTTTTGGGATACGAGTATCTCCTTCTCGATGCACTATTCCTTCTTTATTGCATCCCTAGCTCCCTCACATTAAAGAATTAACACAGAAATTGAGTCGCTATGAAATACTATGGGTTCTGTGACTTCTCCTTCTAAATCGAGTAACGTTTCTATGGAAACGAAAGGATTTTCTTTTGCGATACGAGTATCTCCTTCTCGATGCACTATTCCTTCTTTATTGCATCCCTAGCTCCCTCACATTGAAGAATTAACACAGTAATTGAGTCGCTATGAAATACTATGTGTTCTATGACTTCTCCTTCTAAATCGAGTAACGTTTCTATGGAAACGAAAGGATTTTCTTTTGCGATACGAGTATCTCCTTCTCGATGCACTATTCCTTCTTTATTGCATCCCTAGCTCCCTCACATTCAAGAATTAACACAGAAATTGAGTCGCTATGAAATACTATGGGTTCTATGACATCTCCTTCTAAATCGAGTAACGTTTCTATGGAAACGAAAGGATTTTCTTTTGCGATACGAGTATGTCCTTCTCGATGCACTATTCCTTCTTTATTGCATCACTAGCTCCCTCACATTGAAGAATTAACACAGAAATTGAGTCGCTATGAAATACTATGGGTTCTATGACTTCTCCTTCTAAATCGAGTGACGTTTCTATGGAAACGAAAGGATTTTCTTTTGCGATACGAGTATCTCCTTCTCGATGCAGTATTCCTTCTTTATTGCATCCCTAGCTCCCTCACATTGAAGAATTAACACAGAAATTGATTCGCTATGAAATACTATGGGTTCTATGACTTCTCCTTCTAAATCGAGTAACGTTTCTATGGAAACGAAAGGATTTTCTTTTGGGATACGAGTATCTCCTTCTCGATGCACTATTCCTTCTTTATTGCATCCCTAGCTCCCTCACATTGAAGAATTAACACAGAAATTGAGTCGCTATGAAATACTATGGGTTCTATGACTTCTCCTTCTAAATCGAGTAACGGTTCTATGGAAACGAAAGGATTTTCTTTTGCGATACGAGTATCTCCTTCTCGATGCACTATTCCTTCTTTATTGCATCCCTAGCTCCCTCACATTGAAGAATTAACACAGAAATTGAGTCGCTATGAAATACTATGGGTTCTATGACTTCTCCTTCTAAATCGAGTAACGTTTCTATGGAAACGAAAGGATTTTCTTTTGCGATACGAGTATCTCCTTCTCGATGCACTATTCCTTCTTTATGGCATCCCTAGCTCCCTCACATTGAAGAATTAACACAGAAATTGAGTCGCTATGAAATACTATGTGTTCTATGACTTCTCCTTCTAAATCGAGTATCGTTTCTATGGAAACGAAAGGGTTTTCTTTTGGGATACGACAATCTCATTTCCGATCAACTCATCCTTCTTTACTGCATCCCTCACTCCCACAAATTGACGAATTAACACAGCAATTGCGACGCAATGAAATACTATGGGTTCTATGACTTCTCCTTCTAAATCGAGTATCGTTTCTATGGAAACGACTGGCTTTTCTTTCGCGATACGAGTATCTCCTTCTCGATGCACTATTCCTTCTTTATTGCATCCCTAGCTCCCTCACATTGAAGAATTAACACAGCAATTGAGTCGCTATGAAATACTATGGGTTCTATGACTTCTCCTTCTAAATCGAGTAACGTTTCTATGGAAACGAAAGGATTTTCTTTTGGGATACGAGTATCTCCTTCTCGATGCACTATTCCTTCTTTCTTGCATCCCTAGCTCCCTCACATTGAAGAATTAACACAGAAATTGAGTCGCTATGAAATAGTATGGGTTCTATGACTTCTCCTTCTAAATCGAGTAACGTTTCTATGGAAACGAAAGGATTTTCTTTTGCGATACGAGTATCTCCTTCTCGATGCACTATTCCTTCTTTATCGCATCCCTAGCTCCCTCACATTGAAGAATTAACACAGAAATTGAGTCGCTATGAAATACTATGGGTTCTATGACTTCTCCTTCTAAATCGAGTAACGTTTCTATGGAAACGAAAGGATTTTCTTTTGGGATACGAGTATCTCCTTCTCGATGCACTATTCCTTCTTTATTGCATCCCTAGCTCCCTCACATTAAAGAATTAACACAGAAATTGAGTCGCTATGAAATACTATGGGTTCTGTGACTTCTCCTTCTAAATCGAGTAACGTTTCTATGGAAACGAAAGGAATTTCTTTTGCGATACGAGTATCTCCTTCTCGATGCACTATTCCTTCTTTATTGCATCCCTAGCTCCCTCACATTGAAGAATTAACACAGAAATTGAGTCGCTATGAAATACTATGTGTTCTATGACTTCTCCTTCTAAATCGAGTATCGTTTCTATGGAAACGAAAGGATTTTCTTTTGGGATACGACAATCTCATTTCCGATCCACTCATCCTTCTTTACTGCATCCCTCACTCCCACAAATTGACGAATTAACACAGCAATTGCGTCGCAATGAAATACTATGGGTTCTATGACTTCTCCTTCTAAATCGAGTATCGTTTCTATGGAAACGACTGGCTTTTCTTTTGCGATACGAGTATCTCCTTCTCGATGCACTATTCCTTCTTTATTGCATCCCTAGCTCCCTCGCATTGAAGAATTAACAGAGAAATTGAGTCGCTATGAAATACTATGGGTTCTATGACTTCTCCTTCTAAATCGAGTAACGTTTCTATGGAAACGAAAGGATTTTCTTTTGCGATACGAGTATCTCCTTCTCGATGCACTATTCCTTCTTTATTGCATCCCTAGCTCCCTCACATTGAAGAATTAACACAGAAATTGAGTCGCTATGAAATACTATGGGTTCTATGACTTCTGCTTCTAAATCGAGTAACGTTTCTATGGAAACGAAAGGATTCTCTTTTGCGATACGAGTATCTCCTTCTCGATGCACTATTCCTTCTTTATTGCATGCCGAGCTCCCTCACATTGAAGAATTAACACAGAAATTGAGTCGCTATGAAATACTATGGGTTCTATGACTTCTCCTTCTAAATCGAGTAACGTTTCTATGGAAACGAAAGGATTTTCTTTTGCTTTACGAGTATCTCCTTCTCGATGCACTATTCCTTCTTTATTGCATCCCTAGCTCCCTCACATTGAAGAATTAACACAGAAATTGAGTCGCTATGAAATACTATGGGTTCTATGACTTCTCCTTCTAAATCGAGTAACGTTTCTATGGAAACGAAAGGATTTTCTTTTGCGATACGAGTATCTCCTTCTCGATGCACTATTCCTTCTTTATTGCATCACTAGCTCCCTCACATTGAAGAATTAACACAGAAATTGAGTCGCTATGAAATACTATGGGTTCTATGACTACTCCTTCTAAATCGAGTAACGTCTCTATGGAAACGAAAGGATTTTCTTTTGCGATACGAGTATCTCCTTCTCGATGCAGTATTCCTTCATTATAGCATCCCTAGCTCCCTCACATTGAAGAATTAACACAGAAATTGAGTCGCTATGAAATACTATGGGTTCTATGACTTCTCCTTCTAAATCGAGTTACGTTTCTATGGAAACGAAAGGATTTTCTTTTGGGACACGAGTATCTCCTTCTCGATGCACTATTCCTTCTTTATTGCATCCCTAGCTCCCTCACATTGAAGAATTAACACAGAAATTGAGTCGCTATGAAATACCATGGGTTCTATGACTTCTCCTTCTAAATCGAGTAACGTTTCTATGGAAACGAAAGGATTTTCTTTTGCGATACGAGTATCTCCTTCTCGATGCACTATTCCTTCTTTATTGCATCCCTAGCTCCCTCACATTGAAGAATTAACACAGAAATTGAGTCGCTATGAAATACTATGGGTTCTATGACTTCTCCTTCTAAATCGAGTAACGTTTCTATGGAAACGAAAGGATTTTCTTTTGCGATACGAGTATCTCCTTCTCGATGCACTATGCCTTCTTTATTGCATCCCTAGCTCCCTCACATTGAATAATTAACAGAGAAATTGAGTCGCTATGAAATACTATGGGTTCTATGACTTCTCCTTCTAAATCGAGTAACGTTTCTATGGAAACGAAAGGATTTTCTTTTGCGATACGAGTATCTCCTTCTCGATGCACTATTCCTTCTTTATTGCATCCCTAGCTCCCTCACATTCAAGAATTAACACAGAAATTGAGTCGCTATGAAATACTATGGGTTCTATGACTTCTCCTTCTAAATCGAGTAACGTTTCTATGGAAACGAAAGGATTTTCTTTTGCGATACGAGTATCTCCTTCTCGATGCACTATTCCTTCTTTATTGCATACCTAGCTCCCTCACATTCTAGAATAAACACAGAAATTGAGTCGCTATGAAATACTATGTGTTCTATGACATCTCCTTCTAAATCGAGTAACGTTTCTATGGAAACGAAAGGATTTTCTTTTGCGATACGAGTATCTCCTTCTCGATGCACTATTCCTTCTTTATTGCATCACTAGCTCCCTCACATTGAAGAATTAACACAGAAATTGAGTCGCTATGAAATACTATGGGTTCTATGACTTCTCCTTCTAAATCGAGTGACGTTTCTATGGAAACGAAAGGATTTTCTTTTGCGATACGAGTATCTCCTTCTCGATGCAGTATTCCTTCTTTATTGCATCCCTAGCTCCCTCACATTGAAGAATTAACACAGAAATTGATTCGCTATGAAATACTATGGGTTCTATGACTTCTCCTTCTAAATCGAGTAACGTTTCTATGGAAACGAAAGGATTTTCTTTTGGGATACGAGTATCTCCTTCTCGATGCACTATTCCTTCTTTATTGCATCCCTAGCTCCCTCACATTGAAGAATTAACACAGAAATTGAGTCGCTATGAAATACTATGGGTTCTATGACTTCTCCTTCTAAATCGAGTAACGGTTCTATGGAAACGAAAGGATTTTCTTTTGCGATACGAGTATCTCCTTCTCGATGCACTATTCCTTCTTTATTGCATCCCTAGCTCCCTCTCATTGAAGAATTAACACAGAAATTGAGTCGCTATGAAATACTATGGGTTCTATGACTTCTCCTTCTAAATCGAGTAACGTTTCTATGGAAACGAAAGGATTTTCTTTTGCGATACGAGTATCTCCTTCTCGATGCACTATTCCTTCTTTATTGCATCCCTAGCTCCCTCACATTGAAGAATTAACACAGAAATTGAGTCGTTATAAATACTATGTGTTCTATGACTTCTCCTTCTAAATCGAGTATCGTTTCTATGGAAACGAAAGGGTTTTCTTTTGGGATACGACAATCTCATTTCCGATCACTCATCCTTCTTTACTGCGTCCCTCACTCCCACAAATTGACGAATTAACACAGCAATTGCGTCGCAATGAAATACTATGGGTTCTATGACTTCTCCTTCTAAATCGAGTATCGTTTCTATGGAAACGACTGGCTTTTCTTTCGCGATACGAGTATCTCCTTCTCGATGCACTATTCCTTCTTTATTGCATCCCTAGCTCCCTCACATTGAAGAATTAACACAGCAATTGAGTCGCTATGAAATACTATGGGTTCTATGACTTCTCCTTCTAAATCGAGTAACGTTTCTATGGAAACGAAAGGATTTTCTTTTGGGATACGAGTATCTCCTTCTCGATGCACTATTCCTTCTTTCTTGCATCCCTAGCTCCCTCACATTGAAGAATTAACACAGAAATTGAGTCGCTATGAAATAGTATGGGTTCTATGACTTCTCCTTCTAAATCGAGTAACGTTTTCTATGGAAACGAAAGGATTTTCTTTTGCGATACGAGTATCTCCTTCTCGATGCACTATTCCTTCTTTATTGCATCCCTAGCTCCCTCACATTGAAGAATTAACACAGAAATTGAGTCGCTATGATATACTATGGGTTCTATGACTTCTCCTTCTAAATCGAGTAACGTTTCTATGGAAACGAAAGGATTTTCTTTTGGGATACGAGTATCTCCTTCTCGATGCACTATTCCTTCTTTATTGCATCCCTAGCTCCCTCACATTAAAGAATTAACACAGAAATTGAGTCGCTATGAAATACTATGGGTTCTGTGACTTCTCCTTCTAAATCGAGTAACGTTTCTATGGAAACGAAAGGATTTTCTTTTGCGATACGAGTATCTCCTTCTCGATGCACTATTCCTTCTTTATTGCATCCCTAGCTCCCTCACATTGAAGAATTAACACAGAAATTGAGTCGCTATGAAATACTATGTGTTCTATGACTTCTCCTTCTAAATCGAGTATCGTTTCTATGGAAACGAAAGGATTTTCTTTTGGGATACGACAATCTCATTTCCGTTCCACTCATCCTTCTTTACTGCATCCCTCACTCCCACAAATTGACGAATTAACACAGCAATTGCGTCGCAATGAAATACTATGGGTTCTATGACTTCTCCTTCTAAATCGAGTATCGTTTCTATGGAAACGACTGGCTTTTCTTTTGCGATACGAGTATCTCCTTCTCGATGCACTATTCCTTCTTTATTGCATCCCTAGCTCCCTCGCATTGAAGAATTAACAGAGAAATTGAGTCGCTATGAAATACTATGGGTTCTATGACTTCTCCTTCTAAATCGAGTAACGTTTCTATGGAAACGAAAGGATTTTCTTTTCCGATACGAGTATCTCCTTCTCGATGCACTATTCCTTCTTTATTGCATCCCTAGCTCCCTCACATTGAGGAATTAACACAGAAATTGAGTCGCTATGAAATACTATGGGTTCTGTGACTTCTGCTTCTAAATCGAGTAACGTTTCTATGGAAACGAAAGGATTTTCTTTTGCGATACGAATATCTCCTTCTCGATGCACTATTCCTTCTTTATTGCATGCCGAGCTCCCTCACACTGAAGAATTAACACAGAAATTGAGTCGCTATGAAATACTATGGGTTCTATGACTTCTCCTTCTAAATCGAGTAACGTTTCTATGGAAACGAAAGGATTTTCTTTTGCTTTACGAGTATCCCCTTCTCGATGCACTATTCCTTCTTTATTGCATCCCTAGCTCCCTCACATTGAAGAATTAACACAGAAATTGAGTCGCTATGAAATACTATGTGTTCTATGACCTCTCCTTCTAAATCGAGTAACGTTTCTATGGAAACGAAAGGATTTTCTTTTGCGATACGAGTATCTCCTTCTCGATGCACTATTCCTTCTTTATTGCATCCCTAGCTCCCTCACATTGAAGAATTAACACAGCAATTGAGTCGCTATGAAATACTATGGGTTCTATGACTTCTCCTTCTAAATCGAGTAACGTTTCTATGGAAACGAAAGGATTTTCTTTTGGGATACGAGTATCTCCTTCTCGATGCACTATTCCTTCTTTCTTGCATCCCTAGCTCCCTCACATTGAAGAATTAACACAGAAATTGAGTCGCTATGAAATAGTATGGGTTCTATGACTTCTCCTTCTAAATCGAGTAACGTTTCTATGGAAACGAGAGGATTTTCTTTTGCGATACTAGTATCTCCTTCTCGATGCACTATTCCTTCTTTATTGCATCCCTAGCTCCCTCACATTGAAGAATTAACACAGAAATTGAGTCGCTATGAAATAGTATGGGTTCTATGACTTCTCCTTCTAAATCGAGTAACGTTTCTATGGAAACGAAAGGATTTTCTTTTGGGATACGAGTATCTCCTTCTCGATGCACTATTCCTTCTTTATTGCATCCCTAGCTCCCTCACATTAAAGAATTAACACAGAAATTGAGTCGCTATGAAATACTATGGGTTCTGTGACTTCTCCTTCTAAATCGAGTAACGTTTCTATGGAAACGAAAGGATTTTCTTTTGCGATACGAGTATCTCCTTCTCGATGCACTATTCCTTCTTTATTGCATCCCTAGCTCCCTCACATTGAAGAATTAACACAGAAATTGAGTCGCTATGAAATACTATGTGTTCTATGACTTCTTCTTCTAAATCGAGTATCGTTTCTATGGAAACGAAAGGATTTTCTTTTGGGATACGACAATCTCATTTCCGTTCCACTCATCCTTCTTTACTGCATCCCTCACTCCCACAAATTGACGAATTAACACAGCAATTGCGTCGCAATGAAATACTATGGGTTCTATGACTTCTCCTTCTAAATCGAGTATCGTTTCTATGGAAACGACTGGCTTTTCTTTTGCGATACGAGTATCTCCTTCTCGATGCACTATTCCTTCTTTATTGCATCCCTAGCTCCCTCGCATTGAAGAATTAACAGAGAAATTGAGTCGCTATGAAATACTATGGGTTCTATGACTTCTCCTTCTAAATCGAGTAACGTTTCTATGGAAACGAAAGGATTTTCTTTTCCCATACGAGTATCTCCCTTCTCGATGCACTATTCCTTCTTTATTGCATCCCTTGCTCCCTCACATTGAAGAATTAACACAGAAATTGAGTCGCTATGAAATACTATGGGTTCTATGACTTCTGCTTCTAAATCGAGTAACGTTTCTATGGAAACGAAAGGATTTTCTTTTGCGATACGAATATCTCCTTCTCGATGCACAATTCCTTCTTTATTGCATGCCGAGCTCCCTCACACTGAAGAATTAACACAGAAATTGAGTCGCTATGAAATACTATGGGTTCTATGACTTCTCCTTCTAAATCGAGTAACGTTTCTATGGAAACGAAAGGATTTTCTTTTGCTTTACGAGTATCTCCTTCTCGATGCACTATTCCTTCTTTATTGCATCCCTAGCTCCCTCACATTGAAGAATTAACACAGAAATTGAGTCGCTATGAAATACTATGTGTTCTATGACTTCTCCTTCTAAATCGAGTAACGTTTCTATGGAAACGAAAGGATTTTCTTTTGCGATACGAGTATCTCCTTCTCGATGCACTATTCCTTCTTTATTGCATCACTAGCTCCCTCACATTGAAGAATTAACACAGAAATTGAGTCGCTATGAAATACTATGGGTTCTATGACTTCTCCTTCTAAATCGAGTAACGTCTCTATGGAAACGAAAGGATTTTCTTTTGCGATACGAGTATCTCCTTCTCGATGCAGTATTCCTTCATTATAGCATCCCTAGCTCCCTCACATTGAAGAATTAACACAGAAATTGAGTCGCTATGAAATACTATGGGTTCTATGGCTTCTCCTTCTAAATCGAGTTACGTTTCTATGGAAACGAAAGGATTTTCTTTTGGGATACGAGTATCTCCTTCTCGATGCACTATTCCTTCTTTATTGCATCCCTAGCTCCCTCACATTGAAGAATTAACACAGAAATTGAGTCGCTATGAAATACCATGGGTTCTATGACTTCTCCTTCTAAATCGAGTAACGTTTCTATGGAAACGAAAGGATTTTCTTTTGCGATACGAGTATCTCCTTCTCGATGCACTATTCCTTCTTTATTGCATCCCTAGCTCCCTCACATTGAAGAATTAACACAGAAATTGAGTCGCTATGAAATACTATGGGTTCTATGACTTCTCCTTCTAAATCGAGTAACGTTTCTATGGAAACGAAAGGATTTTCTTTTGCGGTAGGAGTATCTCCTTCTCGATGCACTATGCCTTCTTTATTGCATCCCTAGCTCCCTCACATTGAAGAATTAACAGAGAAATTGAGTCGCTATGAAATACTATGGGTTCTATGACTTCTCCTTCTAAATCGAGTAACGTTTCTATGGAAACGAAAGGATTTTCTTTTGCGATACGAGTATCTCCTTCTCGATGCACTATTCCTTCTTTATTGCATCCCTAGCTCCCTCACATTCAAGAATTAACACAGGAAATTGAGTCGCTATGAAATACTATGGGTTCTATGACATCTCCTTCTAAATCGAGTAACGTTTCTATGGAAACGAAAGGATTTTCTTTTGCGATACGAGTATCTCCTTCTCGATGCACTATTCCTTCTTTATTGCATCACTAGCTCCCTCACATTGTAGAATTAACACAGAAATTGAGTCGCTATGAAATACTATGGGTTCTATGACTTCTCCTTCTAAATCGAGTAACGTTTCTATGGAAACGAAAGGATTTTCTTTTGCGATACGAGTATCTCCTTCTCGATGCAGTATTCCTTCTTTATTGCATCCCTAGCTCCCTCACATTGAAGAATTAACACAGAAATTGATTCGCTATGAAATACTATGGGTTCTATGACTTCTCCTTCTAAATCGAGTAACGTTTCTATGGAAACGAAAGGATTTTCTTTTGGGATACGAGTATCTCCTTCTCGATGCACTATTCCTTCTTAATTGCATCCCTAGCTCCCTCACATTGAAGAATTAACACAGAAATTGAGTCGCTATGAAATACTATGGGTTCTATGACTTCTCCTTCTAAATCGAGTAACGTTTCTATGGAAACGAAAGGATTTTCTTTTGCGATACGAGTATCTCCTTCTCGATGCACTATTCCTTCTTTATTGCATCCCTAGCTCCCTCACATTGAAGAATTAACACAGAAATTGAGTCGCTATGAAATACTATGTGTTCTATGACTTCTCCTTCTAAATCGAGTATCGTTTCTATGGAAACGAAAGGGTTTTCTTTTGGGATACGACAATCTCATTTCCGATCAACTCATCCTTCTTTACTGCATCCCTCACTCCCACGAATTGACGAATTAACACAGCAATTGCGTCGCAATGAAATACTATGGGTTCTATGACTTCTCCTTCTAAATCGAGTATCGTTTCTATGGAAACGACTGGCTTTTCTTTCGCGATACGAGTATCTCCTTCTCGATGCACTATTCCTTCTTTATTGCATCCCTAGCTCCCTCACATTGAAGAATTAACACAGCAATTGAGTCGCTATGAAATACTATGGGTTCTATGACTTCTCCTTCTAAATCGAGTAACGTTTCTATGGAAACGAAAGGATTTTCTTTTGGGTTACGAGTATCTCCTTCTCGATGCACTATTCCTTCTTTATTGCATCCCTAGCTCCCTCACATTGAAGAATTAACACAGAAATTGAGTCGCTATGAAATAGTATGGGTTCTATGACTTCTCCTTCTAAATCGAGTAACGATTCTATGGAAACGAAAGGATTTTCTTTTGCGATACGAGTATCTCCTTTTCGATGCACTATCCCTTCTTTATTGCATCCCTAGCTCCCTCACATTGAAGAATTAACACAGAAATTGAGTCGCTATGAAATACTATGGGTTCTATGACTTCTCCTTCTAAATCGAGTAACGTTTCTATGGAAACGAAAGGATTTTCTTTTGGGATACGAGTATCTCCTTCTCGATGCACTATTCCTTCTTTATTGCATCCCTAGCTCCCTCACATTAAAGAATTAACACAGAAATTGAGTCGCTATGAAATACTATGGGTTCTGTGACTTCTCCTTCTAAATCGAGTAACGTTTCTATGGAAACGAAAGGATTTTCTTTTGCGATACGAGTATCTCCTTCTCGATGCACTATTCCTTCTTTATTGCATCCCTAGCTCCCTCACATTGATGAATTAACACAGAAATTGAGTCGCTATGAAATACTATGTGTTCTATGACTTCTCCTTCTAAATCGAGTATCGTTTCTATGGAAACGAAAGGATTTTCTTTTGGGATACGACAATCTCATTTCCGTTCCACTCATCCTTCTTTACTGCATCCCTCACTCCCACAAATTGACGAATTAACACAGCAATTGCGTCGCAATGAAATACTATGGGTTCTATGACTTCTCCTTCTAAATCGAGTATCGTTTCTATGGAAACGACTGGCTTTTCTTTTGCGATACGAGTATCTCCTTCTCGATGCACTATTCCTTCTTTATTGCATCCCTAGCTCCCTCACATTGAAGAATTAACACAGAAATTGAGTCGCTATGAAATACTATGAGTTCTATGACTTCTCCTTCTAAATCGAGTATCGTTTCTATGGAAACGAAAGGGTTTTCTTTTGGGATACGACAATCTCATTTCCGATCAACTCATCCTTCTTTACTGCATCCCTCACTCCCACGAATTGACGAATTAACACAGCAATTGCGTCGCAATGAAATACTATGGGTTCTATGACTTCTCCTTCTAAATCGAGTATCGTTTCTATGGAAACGACTGGCTTTTCTTTCGCGATACGAGTATCTCCTTCTCGATGCACTATTCCTTCTTTATTGCACCCCTAGCTCCCTCACATTGAAGAATTAACACAGCAATTGAGTCGCTATGAAATACTATGGGTTCTATGACTTCTCCTTCTAAATCGAGTAACGTTTCTATGGAAACGAAAGGATTTTCTTTTGGGATACGAGTATCTCCTTCTCGATGCACTATTCCTTCTTTCTTGCATCCCTAGCTCCCTCACATTGAAGAATTAACACAGAAATTGAGTCGCTATGAAATAGTATGGGTTCTATGACTTCTCCTTCTAAATCGAGTAACGTTTCTATGGAAACGAAAGGATTTTCTTTTGCGATACGAGTATCTCCTTCTCGATGCACTATTCCTTCTTTATTGCATCCCTAGCTCCCTCACATTGAAGAATTAACACAGAAATTGAGTCGCTATGAAATACTATGGGTTCTATGACTTCTCCTTCTAAATCGAGTAACGTTTCTATGGAAACGAAAGGATTTTCTTTTGGGATACGAGTATCTCCTTCTCGATGCACTATTCCTTCTTTATTGCATCCCTAGCTCCCTCACATTAAAGAATTAACACAGAAATTGAGTCGCTATGAAATACTATGGGTTCTGTGACTTCTCCTTCTAAATCGAGTAACGTTTCTATGGAAACGAAAGGATTTTCTTTTGCGATACGAGTATCTCCTTCTCGATGCACTATTCCTTCTTTATTGCATCCCTAGCTCCCTCACATTGAAGAATTAACACAGAAATTGAGTCGCTATGAAATACTATGTGTTCTATGACTTCTCCTTCTAAATCGAGTATCGTTTCTATGGAAACGAAAGGATTTTCTTTTGGGATACGACAATCTCATTTCCGTTCCACTCATCCTTCTTTACTGCATCCCTCACTCCCACAAATTGACGAATTAACACAGCAATTGCGTCGCAATGAAATACTATGGGTTTTATGACTTCTCCTTCTAAATCGAGTATCGTTTCTATGGAAACGACTGGCTTTTCTTTTGCGATACGAGTGTCTCCTTCTCGATGCACTATTCCTTCTTTATTGCATCCCTAGCTCCCTCGCATTGAAGAATTAACAGAGAAATTGAGTCGCTATGAAATACTATGGGTTCTATGACTTCTCCTTCTAAATCGAGTAACGTTTCTATGGAAACGAAAGGATTTTCTTTTGCGATACGAGTATCTCCTTCTCGATGCACTATTCCTTCTTTATTGCATCCCTAGCTCCCTCACATTGAAGAATTAACACAGAAATTGAGTCGCTATGAAATACTATGGGTTCTATGACTTCTGCTTCTAAATCGAGTAACGTTTCTATGGAAACGAAAGGATTTTCTTTTGCGATACGAATATCTCCTTCTCGATGCACTATTCCTTCTTTATTGCATGCCGAGCTCCCTCACATTGAAGAATTAACACAGAAATTGAGTCGCTATGAAATACTATGGGTTCTATGACTTCTCCTTCTAAATCGAGTAACGTTTCTATGGAAACGAAAGGATTTTCTTTTGCTTTACGAGTATCTCCTTCTCGATGCACTATTCCTTCTTTATTGCATCCCTAGCTCCCTCACATTGAAGAATTAACACAGAAATTGAGTCGCTATGAAATACTATGGGTTCTATGACTTCTCCTTCTAAATCGAGTAACGTTTCTATGGAAACGAAAGGATTTTCTTTTGCGATACGAGTATCTCCTTCTCGATGCACTATTCCTTCTTTATTGCATCACTAGCTCCCTCACATTGAAGAATTAACACAGAAATTGAGTCGCTATGAAATACTATGGGTTCTATGACTTCTCCTTCTAAATCGAGTAACGTCTCTATGGAAACGAAAGGATTTTCTTTTGCGATACGAGTATCTCCTTCTCGATGCAGTATTCCTTCATTATAGCATCCCTAGCTCCCTCACATTGAAGAATTAACACAGAAATTGAGTCGCTATGAAATACTATGGGTTCTATGACTTCTCCTTCTAAATCGAGTTACGTTTCTATGGAAACGAAAGGATTTCCTTTTGGGATACGAGTATCTCCTTCTCGATGCACTATTCCTTCTTTATTGCATCCCTAGCTCCCTCACATTGAAGAATTAACACAGAAATTGAGTCGCTATGAAATACCATGGGTTCTATGACTTCTCCTTCTAAATCGAGTAACGTTTCTATGGAAACGAAAGGATTTTCTTTTGCGATACGAGTATCTCCTTCTCGATGCACTATTCCTTCTTTATAGCATCCCTAGCTCCCTCACATTGAAGAATTAACACAGAAATTGAGTCGCTATGAAATACTATGGGTTCTATGACTTCTCCTTCTAAATCGAGTAACG
The DNA here is from genome assembly GCF_021461385.2 of Schistocerca piceifrons. Taxonomy (NCBI): domain Eukaryota; kingdom Metazoa; phylum Arthropoda; class Insecta; order Orthoptera; family Acrididae; genus Schistocerca; species Schistocerca piceifrons. The sequence goes on from NW_025728283.1 coordinate 631,849, forward strand.
TTTCTATGGAAACGAAAGGATTTTCTTTTGCGATACGAGTATCTCCTTCTCGATGCACTATGCCTTCTTTATTGCATCCCTAGCTCCCTCACATTGAAGAATTAACAGAGAAATTGAGTCGCTATGAAATACTATGGGTTCTATGACTTCTCCTTCTAAATCGAGTAACGTTTCTATGGAAACGAAAGGATTTTCTTTTGCGATACGAGTATCTCCTTCTCGATGCACTATTCCTTCTTTATTGCATCCCTAGCTCCCTCACATTCAAGAATTAACACAGAAATTGAGTCGCTATGAAATACTATGGGTTCTATGACATTTCCTTCTAAATCGAGTAACGTTTCTATGGAAACGAAAGGATTTTCTTTTGCGATACGAGTATCTCCTTCTCGATGCACTATTCCTTCTTTATTGCATCACTAGCTCCCTCACATTGTAGAATTAACACAGAAATTGAGTCGCTATGAAATACTATGGGTTCTATGACTTCTCCTTCTAAATCGAGTAACGTTTCTATGGAAACGAAAGGATTTTCTTTTGCGATACGAGTATCTCCTTCTCGATGCAGTATTCCTTCTTTATTGCATGCCTAGCTCCCTCACATTGAAGAATTAACACAGAAATTGATTCGCTATGAAATACTATGCGTTCTATGACTTCTCCTTCTAAATCGAGTAACGTTTCTATGGAAACGAAAGGATTTTCTTTTGGGATACGAGTATCTCCTTCTCGATGCACTATTCCTTCTTTATTGCATCCCTAGCTCCCTCACATTGAAGAATTAACACAGAAATTGAGTCGCTATGAAATACTATGGGTTCTATGACTTCGCCTTCTAAATCGAGTAACGTTTCTATGGAAACGAAAGGATTTTCTTTTGCGATACGAGTATCTCCTTCTCGATGCACTATTCATTCTTTATTGCATCCCTAGCTCCCTCACATTGAAGAATTAACACAGAAATTGAGTCGCTATGAAATACTATGGGTTCTATGACTTCTCCTTCTAAATCGAGTAACGTTTCTATGGAAACGAAAGGATTTTCTTTTGCGATACGAGTATCTCCTTCTCGATGCACTATTCCTTCTTTATTGCATCCCTAGCTCCCTCACATTGAAGAATTAACACAGAAATTGAGTCGCTATGAAATACTATGTGTTCTATGACTTCTCCTTCTAAATCCAGTATCGTTTCTATGGAAACGAAAGGGTTTTCTTTTGGGATACGACAATCTCATTTCCGATCAACTCATCCTTCTTTACTGCATCCCTCACTCCCACGAATTGACGAATTAACACAGCAATTGCGTCGCAATGAAATACTATGGGTTCTATGACTTCTCCTTCTAAATCGAGTATCGTTTCTATGGAAACGACTGGCTTTTCTTTCGCGATACGAGTATCTCCTTCTCGATGCACTATTCCTTCTTTATTGCATCCCTAGCTCCCTCACATTGAAGAATTAACACAGCAATTGAGTCGCTATGAAATACTATGGGTTCTATGACTTCTCCTTCTAAATCGAGTAACGTTTCTATGGAAACGAAAGGATTTTCTTTTGGGATACGAGTATCTCCTTTTCGATGCACTATTCCTTCTTTATTGCATCCCTAGCTCCCTCACATTGAAGAATTAGCACAGAAATTGAGTCGCTATGAAATAGTATGGGTTCTATGACTTCTCCTTCTAAATCGAGTAACGTTTCTATGGAAACGAAAGGATTTTCTTTTGCGATACGAGTATCTCCTTCTCGATGCACTATTCCTTCTTTATTGCATCCCTAGCTCCCTCACATTGAAGAATTAACACAGAAATTGAGTCGCTATGAAATACTATGGGTTCTATGACTTCTCCTTCTAAATCGAGTAACGTTTCTATGGAAACGAAAGGATTTTCTTTTGGGATACGAGTATCTCCTTCTCGATGCACTATTCCTTCTTTATTGCATCCCTAGCTCCCTCACATTAAAGAATTAACACAGAAATTGAGTCGCTATGAAATACTATGGGTTCTGTGACTTCTCCTTCTAAATCGAGTAACGTTTCTATGGAAACGAAAGGATTTTCTTTTGCGATACGAGTATCTCCTTCTCGATGCACTATTCCTTCTTTATTGCATCCCTAGCTCCCTCACATTGAAGATTTAACACAGAAATTGAGTCGCTATGAAATACTATGTGTTCTATGACTTCTCCTTCTAAATCGAGTATCGTTTCTATGGAAACGAAAGGATTTTCTTTTGGGATACGACAATCTCATTTCCGTTCCACTCATCCTTCTTTACTGCATCCCTCACTCCCACAAATTGACGAATTAACACAGCAATTGCGTCGCAATGAAATACTATGGGTTCTATGACTTCTCCTTCTAAATCGAGTAACGTTTCTATGGAAACGACTGGCTTTTCATTTGCGATACGAGTATCTCCTTCTCGATGCACTATTCCTTCTTTATTGCATCCCTAGCTCCCTCACATTGAAGAATTAACACAGAAATTGAGTCGCTATGAAATACTATGTGTTCTATGACTTCTCCTTCTAAATCGAATATCGTTTCTATGGAAACGAAAGGATTTTCTTTTGGGATACGACAATCTCATTTCCGTTCCACTCATCCTTCTTTACTGCATCCCTCACTCCCACAAATTGACGAATTAACACAGCAATTGCGTCGCAATGAAATACTATGGGTTCTATGACTTCTCCTTCTAAATCGAGTATCGTTTCTATGGAAACGACTGGCTTTTCTTTTGCGATACGAGTATCTCCTTCTCGATGCACTATTCCTTCTTTATTGCATCCCTAGCTCCCTCACATTGAAGAATTAACACAGAAATTGAGTCGCTATGAAATACTATGTGTTCTATGACTTCTCCTTCTAAATCGAGTATCGTTTCTATGGAAACGAAAGGATTTTCTTTTGGGATACGACAATCTCATCTCCGATCCACTCATCCTTCTTTACTGCATCCCTCACTCCCACAAATTGACGAATTAACACAGCAATTGCGTCGCAATGAAATACTATGGGTTCTATGACTCCTCCTTCCAAATCGAGTATCGTTTCTATGGAAACGACTGGCTTTTCTTTTGCGATACGAGTATCTCCTTCTCGATGCACTATTCCTTCTTTATTGCATCCCTAGCTCCCTCACATTGAGGAATTAACACAAAAATTGAGTCGCTATGAAATAGTATGGGTTCTATGACTTCTCCTTCTAAATCGAGTAACGTTTCTATGGAAACGAAAGGATTTTCTTTTGCGATACGGGTATCTCCTTCTCGATGCACTATTCCTTCTTTATTGCATGCCGAGCTCCCTCACACTGAAGAATTAACACAGAAATTGAGTCGCTATGAAATACTATGGGTTCTATGACTTCTCCTTCTAAATCGAGTAACGTTTCTATGGAAACGAAAGGATTTTCTTTTGCTTTACGAGTATCTCCTTCTCGATGCACTATTCCTTCTTTATTGCATCCCTAGCTCCCTCACATTGAAGAATTAACACAGAAATTGAGTCGCTATGAAATACTATGTGTTCTATGACTTCTCCTTCTAAATCGAGTAACGTTTCTATGGAAACGAAAGGATTTTCTTTTGCGATACGAGTATCTCCTTCTCGATGCACTATTCCTTCTTTATTGCATCCCTAGCTCCCTCACATTGAAGAATTAACACAGAAATTGAGTCGCTATGAAATACTATGTGTTCTATGACTTCTCCTTCTAAATCGAATATCGTTTCTATGGAAACGAAAGGATTTTCTTTTGGGATACGACAATCTCATTTCCGTTCCACTCATCCTTCTTTACTGCATCCCTCACTCCCACAAATTGACGAATTAACACAGCAATTGCGTCGCAATGAAATACTATGGGTTCTATGACTTCTCATTCTAAATCGAGTATCGTTTCTATGGAAACGACTGGCTTTTCTTTTGCGATACGAGTATCTCCTTCTCGATGCACTATTCCTTCTTTATTGCATCCCTAGCTCCCTCACATTGAAGAATTAACACAGAAATTGAGTCGCTATGAAATACTATGTGTTCTATGACTTCTCCTTCTAAATCGAGTATCGTTTCTATGGAAACGAAAGGATTTTCTTTTGGGATACGACAATCTCATTTCCGATCCACTCATCCTTCTTTACTGCATCCCTCACTCCCACAAATTGACGAATTAACACAGCAATTGCGTCGCAATGAAATACTATGGGTTCTATGACTCCTCCTTCCAAATCGAGTATCGTTTCTATGGAAACGACTGGCTTTTCTTTTGCGATACGAGTATCTCCTTCTCGATGCACTATTCCTTCTTTATTGCATCCCTAGCTCCCTCACATTGAGGAATTAACACAAAAATTGAGTCGCTATGAAATAGTATGGGTTCTATGACTTCTCCTTCTAAATCGAGTAACGTTTCTATGGAAACGAAAGGATTTTCTTTTGCGATACGGGTATCTCCTTCTCGATGCACTATTCCTTCTTTATTGCATCCCTAGCTCCCTCACATTGAAGAATTAACACAGAAATTGAGTCGCTATGAAATACTATGGGTTCTATGACTTCTCCTTCTAAATCGAGTAACGTTTCTATGGAAACGAAAGGATTTTCTTTTGGGATACGAGTATCTCCTTCTCGATGCACTATTCTTTCTTTATTGCATCCCTAGCTCCCTCACATTAAAGAATTAACACAGAAATTGAGTCGCTATGAAATACTATGGGTTCTATGACTTCTCCTTCTAAATCGAGTAACGTTTCTATGGAAACGAAAGGATTTTCTTTTGCGATACGAGTATCTCCTTCTCGATGCACTATTCCTTCTTTATTGCATCCCTAGCTCCCTCACATTGAAGAATTAACACAGAAATTGAGTCGCTATGAAATACTATGTGTTCTATGACTTCTCCTTCTAAATCGAGTATCGTTTCTATGGAAACGAAAGGATTTTCTTTTGGGATATGACAATCTCATTTCCGTTCCACTCATCCTTCTTTACTGCATCCCTCACTCCCACAAATTGACGAATTAACACAGCAATTGCGTCGCAATGAAATACTATGGGTTCTATGACTTCTCCTTCTAAATCGAGTATCGTTTCTATGGAAACGACTGGCTTTTCTTTTGCGACACGAGTATCTCCTTCTCGATGCACTATTCCTTCTTTATTGCATCCCTAGCTCCCTCACATTGAAGAATTAACACAGAAATTGAGTCGCTATGAAATACTATGTGTTCTATGACTTCTCCTTCTAAATCGAGTATCGTTTCTATGGAAACGAAAGGATTTTCTTTTGGGATACGACAATCTCATTTCCGATCCACTCATCCTTCTTTACTGCATCCCTCACTCCCACAAATTGACGAATTAACACAGCAATTGCGTCGCAATGAAATACTATGGGTTCTATGACTCCTCCTTCTAAATCGAGTATCGTTTTCTATGGAAACGACTGGCTTTTCATTTGCGATACGAGTATCTCCTTCTCGATGCACTATTCCATCTTTATTGCATCCCTAGCTCCCTCACATTGACGAATTAACACAGAAATTGAGTCGCTATGAAATACTATGGGTTCTATGACTTCTCCTTCTAAATCGAGTAACGTTTCTATGGAACGAAAGGATTTTCTTTTGCGATACGAGTATCTCCTTCTCGATGCACTATTCCTTCTTTTTTGCATCCCTAGCTCCCTCACATTGAAGAATTAACACAGAAATTGAGTAGCTATGAAATACTATGTGATCTATGACATCTCCTTCTAAATCGAGTATCGTTTCTATGGAAACGAAAGATTTTCTTTTGGGATACGACAATCTCATTTCCGATCCACTCATTCTTCTTTACTGCATCCCTCACTCCCACAAATTGACGAATTAACACAGCAATTGCGTCGCAATGAAATACTATGGGTTCTATGACTTCTCCTTCTAAATCGAGTATCGTTTCTATGGAAACGACTGGCTTTTCTTTTGCGATACGAGTATCTCCTTCTCGATGCACTATTCCTTCTTTATTGCATCCCTAGCTCCCTCACATTGTAGAATTAACACAGAAATTGAGTCGCTATGAAATACTATGGGTTCTATGACTTCTCTTACAAAATCGAGTAACGTTTCTATGGAAACGAAAGGATTTTCTTTTGCGATACGAGTATCTCCTTCTCGATGCACTATTCCTTCTTTATTGCATCCTAGCTCCCTCACATTGAAGAATTAAAACAGCAATTGAGTCGCTATGAAATACTATGGGTTCTATGACTTCTCCTTCTAAATCGAGTAACGTTTCTATGGAAACGAAAGGATTTTCTTTTGGGATACGAGTATCTCCTTCTCGATGCACTATTCCTTCTTTATTGCATCCCTAGCTCCCTCACATTGAAGAATTAACACAGAAATTGAGTCGCTATGAAATACTATGGGTTCTATGACTTCTCCTTCTAAATCGAGTAACGTTTCTATGGAAACGAAAGGATTTTCTTTTGCGATACGAGTATCTCCTTCTCGATGCACTATTCCTTCCTTATTGCATACCTAGCTCCCTCACATTGAAGAATTAACACAGCAATTGAGTCGCTATGAAATACTATGGGTTCTATGACTTCTCCTTCTAAATCGAGTAACGTTTCTATGGAAACGAAAGGATTTTCTTTTGCGATACGAGTATCTCCTTCTCGATGCACTATTCCTTCTTTATTGCATCCCTAGCTCCCTCACATTGAAGAATTAACACAGAAATTGAGTCGCTATGCAATACTATGTGTTCTATGACTTTTCCTTCTAAATCGAGTATCGTTTCTATGGAAACGAAAGGATTTTCTTTTGGGATACGACAATCTCATTTCCGATCCACTCATCCTTCTTTACTGCATCCCTCACTCCCACAAATTGACGAATTAACACAGCAATTGCGTCGCAATGAAATACTATGGGTTCTATGACTTCTCCTTCTAAATCGAGTATCGTTTCTATGGAAACGACTGGCTCTTCTTTTGCGATACGAGTATCTCCTTCTCGATGCACTAATCCTTCTTTATTGCATCCCTAGCTCCCTTACATTGAAGAATTAACACAGAAATTGAGTCGCTATGAAATACTATGTGTTCTATGACTTCTCCTTCTAAATCGAGTATCGTTTCTATGGAAACGAAAGGATTTTCTTTTGGGATACGACAATCTCATTTCCGATCCACTCATCCTTCTTTACTGCATCCCTCACTCCCACAAATTGACGAATTAACACAGCAATTGCGTCGCAATGAAATACTATGGGTTCTATGACTTCTCCTTCTAAATCGAGTATCGTTTCTATGGAAACGACTGGCTTTTCTTTTGCGATACGAATATCTCCTTCTCGATGCACTTTTCCTTCTTTATTGCATCCCTAGCTCCCTCACATTGACGAATTAACACAGAAATTGAGTCGCTATGAAATCCTATGGGTTCTACGAATTCTCCTTCTAAATCGAGTAACGTTTCTATGGAAACGAAAGGATTTTCTTTTGCGATACGAGTATCTCCTTCTCGATGCACTATTCCTTCTTTTTTGCATCCCTAGCTCCCTCACATTGAAGAATTAACACAGAAATTGAGTCGCTATGAAATACTATGTGTTCTATGACATCTCCTGCTAAATCGAGTATCGTTTCTATGGAAACGAAAGTTTTTTCTTTTGGGATACGACAATCTCATTTCCGATCCACTCATTCTTCTTTACTGCATCCCTCACTACCACAAATTGACGAATTAACACAGCAATTGCGTCGCAATGAAATACTATGGGTTCTATGACTTCTCCTTCTAAATCGAGTATCGTTTCTATGGAAACGACTGGCTTTTCTTTTGCGACACGAGTATCTCCTTCTCGATGCACTATTCCTTCTTTATTGCATCCCTAGCTCCCTCACATTGAAGAATTAACACAGAAATTGAGTCGCTATGAAATACTATGTGTTCTATGACTTCTCCTTCTAAATCGAGTATCGTTTCTATGGAAACGAAAGGATTTTCTTTTGGGATACGACAATCTCATTCCGATCCACTCATCCTTCTTTACTGCATCCCTCACTCCCACAAATTGACGAATTAACACAGCAATTGCGTCGCAATGAAATACTATGGGTTCTATGACTCCTCCTTCTAAATCGAGTATCGTTTCTATGGAAACGACTGGCTTTTCATTTGCGATACGAGTATCTCCTTCTCGATGCACTATTCCATCTTTATTGCATCCCTAGCTCCCTCACATTGACGAATTAACACAGAAATTGAGTCGCTATGAAATACTATGGGTTCTATGACTTCTCCTTCTAAATCGAGTAACGTTTCTATGGAAACGAAAGGATTTTCTTTTGCGATACGAGTATCTCCTTCTCGATGCACTATTCCTTCTTTTTTGCATCCCTAGCTCCCTCACATTGAAGAATTAACACAGAAATTGAGTAGCTATGAAATACTATGTGATCTATGACATCTCCTTCTAAATCGAGTATCGTTTCTATGGAAACGAAAGGATTTTCTTTTGGGATACGACAATCTCATTTCCGATCCACTCATTCTTCTTTACTGCATCCCTCACTCCCACAAATTGACGAATTAACACAGCAATTGCGTCGCAATGAAATACTATGGGTTCTATGACTTCTCCTTCTAAATCGAGTATCGTTTCTATGGAAACGACTGGCTTTTCTTTTGCGATACGAGTATCTCCTTCTCGATGCACTATTCCTTCTTTATTGCATCCCTAGCTCCCTCACATTGTAGAATTAACACAGAAATTGAGTCGCTATGAAATACTATGGGTTCTATGACTTCTCTTACAAAATCGAGTAACGTTTCTATGGAAACGAAAGGATTTTCTTTTGCGATACGAGTATCTCCTTCTCGATGCACTATTCCTTCTTTATTGCATCCCTAGCTCCCTCACATTGAAGAATTAACACAGCAATTGAGTCGCTATGAAATACTATGGGTTCTATGACTTCTCCTTCTAAATCGAGTAACGTTTCTATGGAAACGAAAGGATTTTCTTTTGGGATACGAGTATCTCCTTCTCGATGCACTATTCCTTCTTTATTGCATCCCTAGCTCCCTCACATTGAAGAATTAACACAGAAATTGAGTCGCTATGAAATACTATGGGTTCTATGACTTCTCCTTCTAAATCGAGTAACGTTTCTATGGAAACGAAAGGATTTTCTTTTGCGATACGAGTATCTCCTTCTCGATGCACTATTCCTTCCTTATTGCATACCTAGCTCCCTCACATTGAAGAATTAACACAGCAATTGAGTCGCTATGAAATACTATGGGTTCTATGACTTCTCCTTCTAAATCGAGTAACGTTTCTATGGAAACGAAAGGATTTTCTTTTGCGATACGAGTATCTCCTTCTCGATGCACTATTCCTTCTTTATTGCATCCCTAGCTCCCTCACATTGAAGAATTAACACAGAAATTGAGTCGCTATGCAATACTATGTGTTCTATGACTTTTCCTTCTAAATCGAGTATCGTTTCTATGGAAACGAAAGGATTTTCTTTTGGGATACGACAATCTCATTTCCGATCCACTCATCCTTCTTTACTGCATCCCTCACTCCCACAAATTGACGAATTAACACAGCAATTGCGTCGCAATGAAATACTATGGGTTCTATGACTTCTCCTTCTAAATCGAGTATCGTTTCTATGGAAACGACTGGCTCTTCTTTTGCGATACGAGTATCTCCTTCTCGATGCACTAATCCTTCTTTATTGCATCCCTAGCTCCCTTACATTGAAGAATTAACACAGAAATTGAGTCGCTATGAAATACTATGTGTTCTATGACTTCTCCTTCTAAATCGAGTATCGTTTCTATGGAAACGAAAGGATTTTCTTTTGGGATACGACAATCTCATTTCCGATCCACTCATCCTTCTTTACTGCATCCCTCACTCCCACAAATTGACGAATTAACACAGCAATTGCGTCGCAATGAAATACTATGGGTTCTATGACTTCTCCTTCTAAATCGAGTATCGTTTCTATGGAAACGACTGGCTTTTCTTTTGCGATACGAATATCTCCTTCTCGATGCACTTTTCCTTCTTTATTGCATCCCTAGCTCCCTCACATTGACGAATTAACACAGAAATTGAGTCGCTATGAAATCCTATGGGTTCTACGAATTCTCCTTCTAAATCGAGTAACGTTTCTATGGAAACGAAAGGATTTTCTTTTGCGATACGAGTATCTCCTTCTCGATGCACTATTCCTTCTTTTTTGCATCCCTAGCTCCCTCACATTGAAGAATTAACACAGAAATTGAGTCGCTATGAAATACTATGTGTTCTATGACATCTCCTGCTAAATCGAGTATCGTTTCTATGGAAACGAAAGTTTTTTCTTTTGGGATACGACAATCTCATTTCCGATCCACTCATTCTTCTTTACTGCATCCCTCACTACCACAAATTGACGAATTAACACAGCAATTGCGTCGCAATGAAATACTATGGGTTCTATGACTTCTCTTTCTAAATCGAGTAACGTTTCTATGGAAACGAAAGGATTTTCTTTTGGGATACGAGTATCTCCTTCTCGATGCACTATTCCTTCTTTATTGCATCCCTAGCTCCCTCACATTGAAGAATTAACACAGAAATTGAGTCGCTATGAAATACTATGTGTTCTATGACTTCTCCTTCTAAATCGAGTAACGTTTCTATGGAAACGAAAGGATTTTCTTTTGCGATACGAGTATCTCCTTCTCGATGCACTATTCCTTCTTTATTGCATCCCTAGCTCCCTCACATTGAAGAATTAACACAGAACTTGAGTCGCTATGAAATACTATGGGTTCTATGACTTCTCCTTCCAAATCGAGTAACGTTTCTATGGAAACGAAAGGATTTTCTTTTACGATACGAGTATCTCCTTCTCGATGCACTATTCCTTCTTTATTGCATCCCTAGCTCTCTCACATTGAAGAATTAACACAGCAGTTGAGTCGCTATGAAATACTATGGGTTCTATGACTTCTCCTTCTAAATCGAGTAACGTTTCTATGGAAACGAAAGGATTTTCTTTTGGGATACGAGTATCTCCTTCTCGATGCACTATTCCTTCTTTATTGCATCCCTAGCTCCCTCACATTGAAGAATTAACACAGCAATTGAGTCGCTATGAAATACTATAGGTTCTATGACTTCTCCTTCTAAATCGAGTAACGTTTCTATGGAAACGAAAGGATTTTCTTTTGGGATACGAGTATCTCCTTCTCGATGCACTATTCCTTCTTTATTGCATCCCTAGCTCCCTCACATTAAAGAATTAACACAGAAATTGAGTCGCTATGAAATACTATGGGTTCTATGACTTCTCCTTCTAAATCGAGTAACGTTTCTATGGAAACGAAAGGATTTTCTTTTGCGATACGTGTATCTCCTTCTCGATACACTATTCCTTCTTTATTGCATCCCCAGCTCCCTCACATTGAAGAATTAACACAGAAGTTGAGTCGCTATGAAATACTATGTGTTCTATGACTTCTCCTTCTAAATCGAGTATCGTTTCTATGGAAACGAAAGGATTTTCTTTTGGGATACGACAATCTCATTTCCGATCCATTCATCCTTCTTTCCTGCATCCCTCACTCCCACAAATTGACGAATTAACACAGCAATTGCGTCGCAATGAAATACTATGGGTTCTATGACTTCTCCTTCTAAATCGAGTATCGTTTCTATGGAAACGACTGATTTTTCTTTTGCGATACGTGTATCTCCTTCTCGATGCACTATTCCTTCTTTATTGCATCCCTAGCTCCCTCACATTGAAGAATTAACACAGAAATTGAGTCGCTATGAAATACTATGTGTTCTATGACTTCTCCTTCTAAATCGAGTATCGTTTCTATGTTAACGAAAGGATTTTCTTTTGGGATACGAAAATCTCATTTCCGATCCACTCATCCTTCTTTACTGCATCCCTCACTCCCACAAATTGACGAATTAACACAGCAATTGCGTCACAATGAAATACTATGGGTTCTATGACTTCTCCTTCTAAATCGAGTATCGTTTCCATGGAAACGACTGGCTTTTCTTTTGCGATACGAGTATCTCCTTCTCTATGCACTATTCCTTCTTTATTGCATCCCTAGCTCCCTCACATTGACGAATTAACACAGAAATTGAGTCGCTATGAAATACTATGGGTTCTATGACTTCTCCTTCTAAATCGAGTAACGTTTCTATGGAAACGAAAGGATTTTCTTTTGCGATACGAGTATCTCCTTCTCGATGCACTATTCCTTCTTTTTTGCATCCCTAGCTCCCTCACATTGAACAATTAACACAGAAATTGAGTCGCTATGAAATACTATGTGTTCTATGACATCTCCTTCTAAATCGAGTATCGTTTCTATGGAAACGAAACGATTTTCTTTTGGGATACGACAATCTCATTTCCGATCCACTCATTCTTCTTTACTGCATCCCTCACTCCCACAAATTGACGAATTACCACAGCAATTGCGTCGCAATGAAATACTATGGGTTCTATGACTTCTCCTTCTAATCGAGTAACGTTTCTATGGAAACGAAAGGATTTTCTTTTGGGATACGAGTATCTCCTTCTCGATGCACTATTCCTTCTTTATTGCATCCCTAGCTCCCTCACATTGTAGAATTAACACAGAAATTGAGTCGCTATGAAATACTATGGGTTCTATGACTTCTCCTTCTAAATCGAGTAACGTTTCTATGGAAACGAAAGGATTTTCTTTTGCGATACGAGTATCTCCTCCTCGATGCACTATTCCTTCTTTATTGCATCCCTAGCTCCCTCACATTGAAGAATTAACACAGAAATTGAGTCGCTATGAAATACTATGGGTTCTATGACTTCTCCTTCTAAATCGAGTAACGTTTCTATGGAAACGAAAGGATTTTCTTTTGCGATACGAGTATCTCCTTCTCGATGCACTATTCCTTCTTTATTGCATCCCTAGCTCCCTCACATTGAAGAATTAACACAGAAATTTAGTCGCTATGAAATACTATGGGTTCTATGACTTCTCCTTCTAAATCGAGTAACGTTTCAATGGAAACGAAAGGATTTTCTTTTGCGATACGAGTATTTCCTTCTCGATGCACTATTCCTTCTTTATTGCATCCCTAGCTCCCTCACATTGAAGAATTAACACAGAAATTGAGTCGCTATGAAATACTATGGGTTCTATGACTTCTCCTTCTAAATCGAGTAACGTTTCTATGGAAACGAAAGGATTTTCTTTTGCGATACGAGTATCTCCTTCTCGATGCACTATTCCTACTTTATTGCATCCCTAGCTCCCTCACATTGAAGAATTAACACAGAAATTGAGTCGCTATGAAATACTATGGGTTCTATGACTTCTCCTTCTAAATCGAGTAACGTTTCTATGGAAACGAAAGGATTTTCTTTTGGGATACGAGTATCTCCTTCTCGATGCACTATTCCTTCTTTATTGCATCCCTAGCTCCTTCACATTGAAGAATTAACACAGAAATTGAGTCGCTATGAAATACTATGGGTTCTATGACTTCTGCTTCTAAATCGAGTAACGTTTCTATGGAAACGAAAGGATTTTCTTTTGCGATACGAGTATCTCCTTCTCGATGCACTATTCCTTCTTTATTGCATCCCTAGCTCCCTCACATTGAAGAATTAACACAGAAATTGAGTCGCTATGAAATACTATGGGTTCTATGACTTCTCCTTCTAAATCGAGTAACGTTTCTATGGAAACGAAAGGATTTTCTTTTGCGATACAAGTATCTCCTTCTCGATGCACTATTCCTTCTTTATTGCATCCCTAGCTCCCTCACATTGAAGAATTAACAGAGAAATTGAGTCGCTATGAAATACTATGGGTTCTATGACTTCTCCTTCTAAATCGAGTAACGTTTCTATGGAAACGAAAGGATTTTCTTTTGCGATACGAGTATCTCCTTCTCGATGCACTATTCCTTCTTTATTGCATCCCTAGCTCCCTCACATTGAAGAATTAACACAGAAATTGAGTCGCTATGAAATACTATGGGTTCTATGACTTCTCCTTCTAAATCGAGTAACGTTTCTATGGAAACGAAAGGATTTTCTTTTGCGATACGAGTATCTCCTTCTCGATGCACTATTCCTTCTTTATTGCATCCCTAGCTCCCTCACATTGAAGAATTAACACAGAAATTTAGTCGCTATGAAATACTATGGGTTCTATGACTTCTCCTTCTAAATCGAGTAACGTTTCAATGGAAACGAAAGGATTTTCTTTTGCGATACGAGTATCTCCTTCTCGATGCACTATTCCTTCTTTATTGCATCCCTAGCTCCCTCACATTAAAGAATTAACACTGAAATTGAGTCGCTATGAAATACTATGGGTTCTATGACCTCTCCTTCTAAATCGAGTATCGTTTCTATGGAAACGAAAGGATTTTCTTTTGGGATACGACAATCTCATTTCCGATCCACTCATCCTTCTTTACTGCATCCCTCACTCCCACAAATTGACGAATTAACACAGCAATTGCGTCGCAATGAAATACTATGGGTTCTATGACTTCTCCTTCTAAATCGAGTATCGTTTCTATGGAAACGACTGGCTTTTCTTTTGCGATACGAGTATCTCCTTCTCGATGCACTATTCCTTCTTTATTGCATCCCTAGCTCCCTCACATTGAAGAATTAACACAGAAATTGAGTCGCTATGAAATACAATGGGTTCTATGACTTCTCTTTCTAAATCGAGTAACGTTTCTATGGATACGAAAGGATTTTCTTTTGGGATACGAGTATCTCCTTCTCGATGCACTATTCCTTCTTTATTGCATCCCTAGCTCCCTCACATTGTAGAATTAACACAGAAATTGAGTCGCTATGAAATACTATGATTTCTATGACTTCTCTTTCTAAATCGAGTAACGTTTCTATGGAAACGAAAGGATTTTCTTTTGCGATACGAGTATCTCCTTCTCTATGCACTATTCCTTCTTTATTGCATCCCTAGCTCCCTCACATTGAAGAATTAACACAGAAATTGAGTCGCTATGAAATACTATGTGTTCTATGACTTCTCCTTCTAAATCGAGTATCGTTTCTATGGAAACGATAGGATTTTCTTTTGGGATACGACAATCTCATTTCCGATCCACTCATCCTTCTTTACTGCGTCCCTCACTCCCAAAAATTGACGAATTAACACAGCAATTGCGTCGCAATGAAATACTATGGGTTCTATGACTTCTCCTTCTAAATCGAGTATCGTTTCTATGGAAACGACTGGCTTTTCTTTTGCGATACGAGTATCTCCTTCTCGATGCACTATTCCTTCTTTATTGCATCCCAAGCTCCCTCACATTGAAGAATTAACACAGAAATTGAGTCTCTATGAAATACTATGGGTTCTATGACTTCTCTTTCTAAATCGAGTAACGTTTCTATGGAAACGAAAGGATTTTCTTTTGGGATACGAGTATCTCCTTCTCGATCCACTATTCCTTCTTTATTGCATCCCTAGCTCCCTCACATTGTAGAATTAACAGAGAAATTGAGTCGCTATGAAATACTATGGGTTCTACGACTTCTCTTTCTAAATCGAGTAACGTTTCTATGGAAACGAAAGGATTTTCTTTTGCGATACGAGTATCTCCTTCTCTATGCACTATTCCTTCTTTATTGCATCCCTAGCTCCCTCACATTGAAGAATTAACACAGAAATTGAGTCGCTATGAAATACTATGGGTTCTATGACTTCTCCTTCTAAATCGAGTAACGTTTCTATGGAAACGAAAGGATTTTCTTTTGGGATACGAGTATCTCCTTCTCGATGCACTATTCCTTCTTTATTGCATCCCTAGCTCCCTCACATTAAAGAATTAACACAGAAATTGAGTCGCTATGAAATACTATGGGTTCTATGACTTCTCCTTCTAAATCGAGTAACGTTTCTATGGAAACGAAAGGATTTTCTTTTGCGATACGTGTATCTCCTTCTCGATACACTATTCCTTCTTTATTGCATCCCCAGCTCCCTCACATTGAAGAATTAACACAGAAGTTGAGTCGCTATGAAATACTATGTGTTCTATGACTTCTCCTTCTAAATCGAGTATCGTTTCTATGGAAACGAAAGGATTTTCTTTTGGGATACGACAATCTCATTTCCGATCCATTCATCCTTCTTTCCTGCATCCCTCACTCCCACAAATTGACGAATTAACACAGCAATTGCGTCGCAATGAAATACTATGGGTTCTATGACTTCTCCTTCTAAATCGAGTATCGTTTCTATGGAAACGACTGATTTTTCTTTTGCGATACGTGTATCTCCTTCTCGATGCACTATTCCTTCTTTATTGCATCCCTAGCTCCCTCACATTGAAGAATTAACACAGAAATTGAGTCGCTATGAAATACTATGTGTTCTATGACTTCTCCTTCTAAATCGAGTATCGTTTCTATGTTAACGAAAGGATTTTCTTTTGGGATACGAAAATCTCATTTCCGATCCACTCATCCTTCTTTACTGCATCCCTCACTCCCACAAATTGACGAATTAACACAGCAATTGCGTCACAATGAAATACTATGGGTTCTATGACTTCTCCTTCTAAATCGAGTATCGTTTCCATGGAAACGACTGGCTTTTCTTTTGCGATACGAGTATCTCCTTCTCTATGCACTATTCCTTCTTTATTGCATCCCTAGCTCCCTCACATTGACGAATTAACACAGAAATTGAGTCGCTATGAAATACTATGGGTTCTATGACTTCTCCTTCTAAATCGAGTAACGTTTCTATGGAAACGAAAGGATTTTCTTTTGCGATACGAGTATCTCCTTCTCGATGCACTATTCCTTCTTTTTTGCATCCCTAGCTCCCTCACATTGAACAATTAACACAGAAATTGAGTCGCTATGAAATACTATGTGTTCTATGACATCTCCTTCTAAATCGAGTATCGTTTCTATGGAAACGAAACGATTTTCTTTTGGGATACGACAATCTCATTTCCGATCCACTCATTCTTCTTTACTGCATCCCTCACTCCCACAAATTGACGAATTACCACAGCAATTGCGTCGCAATGAAATACTATGGGTTCTATGACTTCTCCTTCTAATCGAGTAACGTTTCTATGGAAACGAAAGGATTTTCTTTTGGGATACGAGTATCTCCTTCTCGATGCACTATTCCTTCTTTATTGCATCCCTAGCTCCCTCACATTGTAGAATTAACACAGAAATTGAGTCGCTATGAAATACTATGGGTTCTATGACTTCTCCTTCTAAATCGAGTAACGTTTCTATGGAAACGAAAGGATTTTCTTTTGCGATACGAGTATCTCCTCCTCGATGCACTATTCCTTCTTTATTGCATCCCTAGCTCCCTCACATTGAAGAATTAACACAGAAATTGAGTCGCTATGAAATACTATGGGTTCTATGACTTCTCCTTCTAAATCGAGTAACGTTTCTATGGAAACGAAAGGATTTTCTTTTGCGATACGAGTATCTCCTTCTCGATGCACTATTCCTTCTTTATTGCATCCCTAGCTCCCTCACATTGAAGAATTAACACAGAAATTTAGTCGCTATGAAATACTATGGGTTCTATGACTTCTCCTTCTAAATCGAGTAACGTTTCAATGGAAACGAAAGGATTTTCTTTTGCGATACGAGTATTTCCTTCTCGATGCACTATTCCTTCTTTATTGCATCCCTAGCTCCCTCACATTGAAGAATTAACACAGAAATTGAGTCGCTATGAAATACTATGGGTTCTATGACTTCTCCTTCTAAATCGAGTAACGTTTCTATGGAAACGAAAGGATTTTCTTTTGCGATACGAGTATCTCCTTCTCGATGCACTATTCCTACTTTATTGCATCCCTAGCTCCCTCACATTGAAGAATTAACACAGAAATTGAGTCGCTATGAAATACTATGGGTTCTATGACTTCTCCTTCTAAATCGAGTAACGTTTCTATGGAAACGAAAGGATTTTCTTTTGGGATACGAGTATCTCCTTCTCGATGCACTATTCCTTCTTTATTGCATCCCTAGCTCCTTCACATTGAAGAATTAACACAGAAATTGAGTCGCTATGAAATACTATGGGTTCTATGACTTCTGCTTCTAAATCGAGTAACGTTTCTATGGAAACGAAAGGATTTTCTTTTGCGATACGAGTATCTCCTTCTCGATGCACTATTCCTTCTTTATTGCATCCCTAGCTCCCTCACATTGAAGAATTAACACAGAAATTGAGTCGCTATGAAATACTATGGGTTCTATGACTTCTC
Source organism: Schistocerca piceifrons (assembly GCF_021461385.2). Lineage (NCBI taxonomy): Eukaryota > Metazoa > Arthropoda > Insecta > Orthoptera > Acrididae > Schistocerca > Schistocerca piceifrons. The sequence goes on from NW_025728283.1 coordinate 650,186, forward strand.
CTTCTAAATCGAGTAACGTTTCTATGGAAACGAAAGGATTTTCTTTTGCGATACGAGTATCTCCTTCTCGATGCACTATTCCTTCTTTATTGCATCCCTAGCTCCCTCACATTGAAGAATTAACAGAGAAATTGAGTCGCTATGAAATACTATGGGTTCTATGACTTCTCCTTCTAAATCGAGTAACGTTTCTATGGAAACGAAAGGATTTTCTTTTGCGATACGAGTATCTCCTTCTCGATGCACTATTCCTTCTTTATTGCATCCCTAGCTCCCTCACATTGAAGAATTAACACAGAAATTGAGTCGCTATGAAATACTATGGGTTCTATGACTTCTCCTTCTAAATCGAGTAACGTTTCTATGGAAACGAAAGGATTTTCTTTTGCGATACGAGTATCTCCTTCTCGATGCACTATTCCTTCTTTATTGCATCCCTAGCTCCCTCACATTGAAGAATTAACACAGAAATTTAGTCGCTATGAAATACTATGGGTTCTATGACTTCTCCTTCTAAATCGAGTAACGTTTCAATGGAAACGAAAGGATTTTCTTTTGCGATACGAGTATCTCCTTCTCGATGCACTATTCCTTCTTTATTGCATCCCTAGCTCCCTCACATTAAAGAATTAACACTGAAATTGAGTCGCTATGAAATACTATGGGTTCTATGACCTCTCCTTCTAAATCGAGTATCGTTTCTATGGAAACGAAAGGATTTTCTTTTGGGATACGACAATCTCATTTCCGATCCACTCATCCTTCTTTACTGCATCCCTCACTCCCACAAATTGACGAATTAACACAGCAATTGCGTCGCAATGAAATACTATGGGTTCTATGACTTCTCCTTCTAAATCGAGTATCGTTTCTATGGAAACGACTGGCTTTTCTTTTGCGATACGAGTATCTCCTTCTCGATGCACTATTCCTTCTTTATTGCATCCCTAGCTCCCTCACATTGAAGAATTAACACAGAAATTGAGTCGCTATGAAATACAATGGGTTCTATGACTTCTCTTTCTAAATCGAGTAACGTTTCTATGGATACGAAAGGATTTTCTTTTGGGATACGAGTATCTCCTTCTCGATGCACTATTCCTTCTTTATTGCATCCCTAGCTCCCTCACATTGTAGAATTAACACAGAAATTGAGTCGCTATGAAATACTATGATTTCTATGACTTCTCTTTCTAAATCGAGTAACGTTTCTATGGAAACGAAAGGATTTTCTTTTGCGATACGAGTATCTCCTTCTCTATGCACTATTCCTTCTTTATTGCATCCCTAGCTCCCTCACATTGAAGAATTAACACAGAAATTGAGTCGCTATGAAATACTATGTGTTCTATGACTTCTCCTTCTAAATCGAGTATCGTTTCTATGGAAACGAAAGGATTTTCTTTTGGGATACGACAATCTCATTTCCGATCCACTCATCCTTCTTTACTGCGTCCCTCACTCCCAAAAATTGACGAATTAACACAGCAATTGCGTCGCAATGAAATACTATGGGTTCTATGACTTCTCCTTCTAAATCGAGTATCGTTTCTATGGAAACGACTGGCTTTTCTTTTGCGATACGAGTATCTCCTTCTCGATGCACTATTCCTTCTTTATTGCATCCCAAGCTCCCTCACATTGAAGAATTAACACAGAAATTGAGTCTCTATGAAATACTATGGGTTCTATGACTTCTCTTTCTAAATCGAGTAACGTTTCTATGGAAACGAAAGGATTTTCTTTTGGGATACGAGTATCTCCTTCTCGATCCACTATTCCTTCTTTATTGCATCCCTAGCTCCCTCACATTGTAGAATTAACAGAGAAATTGAGTCGCTATGAAATACTATGGGTTCTACGACTTCTCTTTCTAAATCGAGTAACGTTTCTATGGAAACGAAAGGATTTTCTTTTGCGATACGAGTATCTCCTTCTCTATGCACTATTCCTTCTTTATTGCATCCCTAGCTCCCTCACATTGAAGAATTAACACAGAAATTGAGTCGCTATGAAATACTATGGGTTCTATGACTTCTCCTTCTAAATCGAGTAACGTTTCTATGGAAACGAAAGGATTTTATTTTGCGATACGAGTATCTCCTTCTCGATGCACTATTCCTTCTTTATTGCATCCCTAGCTCCCTCATATTGAAGAATTAACACAGCAATTGAGTCGCTATGAAATACTATGGGTTCTATGACTTCTCCTTCTAAATCGAGTAACGTTTCTATGGAAACGAAAGGATTTTCTTTTGGGATACGAGTATCTCCTTCTCGATGCACTATTCCCTCTTTATTGCATCCCTAGCTCCCTCACATTGAAGAATTAACACAGAAATTGAGTCGCTATGAAATACTATGGGTTCTATGACTTCTCCTTCTAAATCGAGTAACGTTTCTATGGAAACGAAAGGATTTTCTTTTGCGATACGAGTATCTCCTTCTCGATGCACTATTCCTTCTTTATTGCATCCCTAGCTCCCTCACATTGAAGAATTAACACAGAAATTGAGTCGCTATGCAATACTATTTGTTCTATGACTTCTCCTTCTAAATCGAGTATCGTTTCTATGGAAACGAAAGGATTTTCTTTTGGGATACGACAATCTCATTTCCGATCCACTCATCCTTCTTTACTGCATCCCTCACTCCCACAAATTGACGAATTAACACAGCAATTGCGTCGCAATGAAATACTATGGGTTCCATGACTTCTCCTTCTACATCGAGTATCGTTTCTATGGAAACGACTGGCTTTTCTTTTGCGATACGAGTATCTCCTTCTCGATGCACTATTCCTTCTTTATTGCATCCCTAGCTCCCTCACATTGAAGAATTAGCACAGAAATTGAGTCGCTATGAAATACTATGGGTTCTATGACTTCTCTTTCTAAATCGAGTAACGTTTCTATGGAAACGAAAGGATTTTCTTTTGCGATACGAGTTTCTCCTTCTCTATGCACTATTCCTTCTTTATTGCATCCGTAGCTCCCTCACATTGAAGAATTAACACAGAAATTGAGTCGCTATGAAATACTATGGGTTCTATGACTTCTCCTTCTAAATCGAGTATCGTTTCTATGGAAACGAAAGGATTTTCTTTTGGGATACGACAACCTCATTTCCGATCCACTCATCCTTCTTTACTGCATCCCTCACTCCCACAAATTGACGAATTAACACAGCAATTGCGTCGCAATGAAATACTATGGGTTCTATGACTTCTCCTTCTAAATCGAGTATCGTTTCTATGGAAACGACTGGCTTTTCTTTTGCGATACGAGTATCTCCTTCTCGATGCACTATTCCTTCTTTATTGCTTCCCTAGCTCCCTCACATTGAAGAATTAACACAGAAATTGAGTCGCTATGAAATACTATGGGTTCTATGACTTCTCTTTCTAAATCGAGTAACGTTTCTATGGAAACGAAAGGATTTTCTTTTGGGATACGAGTATCTCCTTCTCGATGCACTATTCCTTCTTTATTGCATCCCTAGCTCCCTCACATTGTAGAATTAACACAGAAATTGAGTCGCTATGAAATACTATGATTTCTATGACTTCTCTTTCTAAATCGAGTAACGTTTCTATGGAAACGAAAGGATTTTCTTTTGCGATACGAGTATCTCCTTCTCTATGCACTATTCCTTCTTTATTGCATCCCTAGCTCCCTCACATTGAAGAATTAACACAGAAATTGAGTCGCTATGAAATACTATGTGTTCTATGACTTCTCCTTCTAAATCGAGTATCGTTTCTATGGAAACGAAAGGATTTTCTTTTGGGATACGACAATCTCATTTCCGATCCACTCATCCTTCTTTACTGCGTCCCTCACTCCCAAAAATTGACGAATTAACACAGCAATTGCGTCGCAATGAAATACTATGGGTTCTATGACTTCTCCTTCTAAATCGAGTATCGTTTCTATGGAAACGACTGGCTTTTCTTTTGCGATACGAGTATCTCCTTCTCGATGCACTATTCCTTCTTTATTGCATCCCTAGCTCCCTCACATTGAAGAATTAACACAGAAATTGAGTCGCTATGAAATACTATGGGTTCTATGACTTCTCTTTCTAAATCGAGTAACATTTCTATGGAAACGAAAGGATTTTCTTTTGGGGTACGAGTATCTCCTTCTCGATCCACTATTCCTTCTTTATTGCATCCCTAGCTCCCTCACATTGTAGAATTAACAGAGAAATTGAGTCGCTATGAAATACTATGGGTTCTACGACTTCTCTTTCTAAATCGAGTAACGTTTCTATGGAAACGAAAGGATTTTCTTTTGCGATACGAGTATCTCCTTCTCTATGCACTATTCCTTCTTTATTGCATCCCTAGCTCCCTCACATTGAAGAATTAACACAGAAATTGAGTCGCTATGAAATACTATGGGTTCTATGACTTCTCCTTCTAAATCGAGTAACGTTTCTATGGAAACGAAAGGATTTTCTTTTGCGATACGAGTATCTCCTTCTCGATGCACTATTCCTTCTTTATTGCATCCCTAGCTCCCTCATATTGAAGAATTAACACAGCAATTGAGTCGCTATGAAATACTATGGGTTCTATGACTTCTCCTTCTAAATCGAGTAACGTTTCTATGGAAACGAAAGGATTTTCTTTTGGGATACGAGTATCTCCTTCTCGATGCACTATTCCTTCTTTATTGCATCCCTAGCTCCCTCACATTGAAGAATTAACACAGAAATTGAGTCGCTATGAAATACTATGGGTTCTATGACTTCTCCTTCTAAATCGAGTAACGTTTCTATGGAAACGAAAGGATTTTCTTTTGCGATGCGAGTATCTCCTTCTCGATGCACTATTCCTTCTTTATTGCATCCCTAGCTCCCTCACATTGAAGAATTAACAGAGAAATTGAGTCGCTATGCAATACTATTTGTTCTATGACTTCACCTTCTAAATCGAGTATCGTTTCTATGGAAACGAAAGGATTTTCTATTGGGATACGACAATCTCATTTCCGATCCACTCATCCTTCTTTACTGCATCCCTCACTCCCAGTAATTGACGAATTAACACAGCAATTGCGTCGCAATGAAATACTATGGGTTCTATGACTTCTCCTTCTACATCGAGTATCGTTTCTATGGAAACGACTGGCTTTTCTTTTGCGATACGAGTATCTCCTTCTCGATGCACTATTCCTTCTTTATTGCATCCCTAGCTCCCTCACATTGAAGAATTAGCACAGAAATTGAGTCGCTATGAAATACTATGGGTTCTATGACTTCTCTTTCTAAATCGAGTAACGTTTCTATGGAAACGAAAGGATTTTCTTTTGCGATACGAGTTTCTCCTTCTCTATGCACTATTCCTTCTTTATTGCATCCCTAGCTCCCTCACATTGAAGAATTAACACAGAAATTGAGTCGCTATGAAATACTATGGGTTCTATGACTTCTCCTTCTAAATCGAGTAACGTTTCTATGGAAACGAAAGGATTTCCTTTTGCGATACGAGTATCTCCTTCTCGATGCACTATTCCTTCTTTATTGCATCCCTAGCTCCCTCACATTGAAGAATAAACACAGCAATTGAGTCGCTATGAAATACTATGGGTTCTATGACTTCTCCTTCTAAATCGAGTAACGTTTCTATGGAAACGAAAGGATTTTCTTTTGGGATACGAGTATCTCCTTCTCGATGCACTATTCCTTCTTTATTGCATCCCTAGCTCCCTCACATTGAAGAATTAACACAGAAATTGAGTCGCTATGGAATAGTATGGGTTCTATGACTCTCCTTCTAAATCGAGTAACGTTTCTATGGAAACGAAAGGATTTTCTTTTGCGATACGAGTATCTCCTTCTCGATGCACTATTCCTTCTTTATTGCATCCCTAGCTCCCTCACATTGAGGAATTAACACAGCAATTGAGTCGCTATGAAATACGATGGGTTCTATGACTTCTCCTTCTAAATCGAGTAACGTTTCTATGGAAACGAAAGGATTTTCTTTTGGGATACGAGTATCTCCTTCTCGATGGACTACTCCTTCTTTATTGCATTCCTAGCTCCCTCACATTGAGGAATTAACACAGAAATTGAGTCGCTATGAATTACTATGTGTTCTATGACTTCTCCTTCTAAATCGAGTATCGTTTCTATGGAAACGAAAGGATTTTCTTTTGGGATACGACAATCTCATTTCCGATCCACTCATCCTTCTTTACTGCATCCCTCACTCCCACAAATTGACGAATTAACACAGCAATTGCGTCGCAATGAAATACTATGGGTTCTATGACTTCTCCTTCTAAATCGAGTATCGTTTCTATGGAAACGACTGGCTTTTCTTTTGCGATACGAGTATCTCCTTCTCGATGCACTATTCCTTCTTTATTGCATCCCTAGCTCCCTCACATTGAAGAATTAACACAGAAATTGAGTCGCTATGAATTACTATGTGTTCTATGACTTCTCCTTCTAAATCGAGTATCGTTTCTATGGAAACGAAAGGATTTTCTTTTGGGATACGACAATCTCATTTCCGATCCACTCATCCTTCTTTACTGCATCCCTCACTCCCACAAATTGACGAATTAACACAGCAATTGCGTCGCAATGAAATACTATGGTTTCTATGACTTCTCCTTCTAAATCGAGTATCGTTTCTATGGAAACGACTGGCTTTTCTTTTGCGATACGAGTATCTCCTTCTCGATGCACTATTCCCTCTTTATTGCATCCCTAGCTCCCTCACATTGACGAATTAACACAGAAATTGAGTCGCTATGAAATTCTATGGGTTCTATGACTTCTCCTTCTAAATCGAGTAACGTTTCTATGGAAACGAAAGGATTTTCTTTTGGGATACGAGTATCTCCTTCTCGATGCACTATTCCTTCTTTATTGCATCCCTAGCTCCCTCACATTGAAGAATTAACACAGAAATGGAGTCGCTACGAAATACTATGGGTTCTATGACTTCTCTTTCTAAATCGAGTAACGTTTCTATGGAAACGAAAGGATTTTCTTTTGCGATACGAGTATCTCCTTCTCGATGCACTATTCCTTCTTTATTGCATCCCTAGCTCCCTCACATTGAAGAATTAACACAGAAATTGAGTCGCTATGAAATACTATGGGTTCTATGACTTCTCCTTCTAAATCGAGTAACGTTTCTATGGAAACGAAAGGATTTTCTTTTGCGATACGAGTATCTCATACTCGATGCACTATTCCTTCTTTATTGCATCCCTAGCTCCCTCACATTGAAGAATTAACACAGCAATTGAGTCGCTATGAAATACTATGGGTTCTATGACTTCTCCTTCTAAATCGAGTAACGTTTCTATGGAAACGAAAGGATTTTCTTTTGGGATACGAGTATCTCCTTCTCGATGCACTATTCCTTCTTTATTGCATCCCTAGCTCCCTCACATTGAAGAATTAACACAGAAATTGAGTCGCTATGAAATACTATGGGTTCTATGACTTCTCCTTCTAAATCGAGTAACGTTTCTATGGAAACGAAAGGATTTTCTTTTGCGATACGAGTATCTCCTTCTCGATGCACTATTCCTTCTTTATTGCATCCCTAGCTCGCTCACATTGAAGAATTAACACAGAAATTGAGTCGCTATGCAATACTATGTGTTCTATGACTTCTCCTTCTAAATCGAGTATCGCTTCTATGGAAACGAAAGGATTTTCTTTTGGGATACGACAATCTCATTTCCGATCCACTCATCCTTCTTTACTGCATCCCTCACTCCCACAAATTGACGAATTAACACAGCAATTGCGTCGCAATGAAATACTATGGGTTCTATGACTTCTCCTTCTAAATCGAGTATCGTTTCTATGGAAACGACTGGCTTTTCTTTTGCGATACGAGTATCTCCTTCTCGATGCACTATTCCTTCTTTATTGCATCCCTAGCTCCCTCACATTGAAGAATTAACACAGAAATTGAGTCGCTATGAAATACTATGTGTTCTATGACTTCTCCTTCTAAATCGAGTATCGTTTCTATGGAAACGAAAGGATTTTCTTTTGGGATACGACAATCTCATTTCCGATCCACTCATCCTTCTTTACTGCATCCCTCACTCCCACAAATTGACGAATTAACACAGCAATTGCGTCGCAATGAAATACTATGGGTTCTATGACTTCTCCTTCTAAATCGAGTATCGTTTCTATGGAAACGACTGGCTTTTCTTTTGCGATACGAGTATCTCCTTCTCGATGCACTATTCCCTCTTTATTGCATCCCTAGCTCCCTCACATTGAAGAATTAACAGAGCAATTGAGTCGCTATGAAATACTATGGGTTCTATGACTTCTCCTTCTAAATCGAGTAACGTTTCTATGGAAACGAGAGGATTTTCTTTTGGGATACGAGTATCTCCTTCTCGATGCACTATTCCTTCTTTATTGCATCCCTAGCTCCCTCACATTGAAGAATTAACACAGAAATTGAGTCGCTATGAAATACTATGGGTTCTATGACTTCTCCTTCTAAATCGAGTAACGTTTCTATGGAAACGAAAGGATTTTCTTTTGCGATACGAGTATCTCCTTCTCGATGCACTATTCCTTTTTTTTTGCATCCCTAGCTCCCTCACATTAAAGAATTAACACAGAAATTGAGTCGCTATGAAATACTATGTGTTCTATGACATTTCCTTCTAAATCGAGTATCGTTTCTATGGAAACGAAAGTTTTTTCTTTTGGGATACGACAATCTCATTTCCGATCCACTCATTCTTCTTTACTGCATCCCTCACTCCCACAAATTGACGAATTAACACAGCAATTGCGTCGCAATGAAATACTATGTGTTCTATGATTTCTCCTTCTAAATCGAGTAACGTTTCTATGGAAGCGAAAGGATTTTATTTTGGGATACGAGTATCTCCTTCTCGATGCACTATTCCTTCTTTATTGCATCCCTAGCTCCTTCACATTGTAGAATTAACACAGAAATTGAGTCGCTATGAAATACTATGGGTTCTATGACTTCTCTTTCTAAATCGAGTAACGTTTCTATGGAAACGAAAGGATTTTCTTTTGGGATACGAGTATCTCCTTCTCGATGCACTATTCCTTCTTTATTGCATCCCTAGCTCCCTCACATTGAAGAATTAACACAGAAATTGAGTCGCTATGAAATACTATGTGTTCTATGACTTCTCCTTCTAAATCGAGTGACGTTTCTATGGAAACGAAAGGATTTTCTTTTGCGATACGAGTATCTCCTTCTCTATGCACTATTCCTTCTTTATTGCATCCCTAGCTCCCTCACATTGAAGAATTAACACAGAAATTGAGTCGCTATGAAATACTATGGGTTCTATGACTTCTCCTTCTAAATCGAGAAACGTTTCTATGGAAACGAAAGGATTTTCTTTTGCGATACGAGTATCTCCTTCTCGATGCACTATTCCTTCTTTATTGCATCCCTAGCTCCCTCATATTGAAGAATTAACACAGCAATTGAGTCGCTATGAAATACTATGGGTTCTATGACTTCTCCTTCTAAATCGAGTAACGTTTCTGTGGAAACGAAAGGATTTTCTTTTGGGATACGAGTATCTCCTTCTCGATGCACTATTCCTTCTTTATTGCATCCCTAGCTCCCTCACATTGAAGAATTAACACAGAAATTGAGTCGCTATGAAATACTATGGGTTCTATGACTTCTCCTTCTAAATCGAGTAACGTTTCTATGGAAACGAAAGGATTTTCTTTTGCGATGCGAGTATCTCCTTCTCGATGCACTATTCCTTCTTTATTGCATCCCTAGCTCCCTCACATTGAAGAATTAACAGAGAAATTGAGTCGCTATGCAATACTATTTGTTCTATGACTTCACCTTCTAAATCGAGTATCGTTTCTATGGAAACGAAAGGATTTTCTATTGGGATACGACAATCTCATTTCCGATCCACTCATCCTTCTTTACTGCATCCCTCACTCCCACAAATTGACGAATTAACACAGCAATTGCGTCGCAATGAAATACTATGGGTTCTATGACTTCTCCTTCTACATCGAGTATCGTTTCTATGGAAACGACTGGCTTTTCTTTTGCGATACGAGTATCTCCTTCTCGATGCACTATTCCTTCTTTATTGCATCCCTAGCTCCCTCACATTGAAGAATTAGCACAGAAATTGAGTCGCTATGAAATACTATGGGTTCTATGACTTCTCTTTCTAAATCGAGTAACGTTTCTATGGAAACGAAAGGATTTTCTTTTGCGATACGAGTTTCTCCTTCTCTATGCACTATTCCTTCTTTATTGCATCCCTAGCTCCCTCACATTGAAGAATTAACACAGAAATTGAGTCGCTATGAAATACTATGGGTTCTATGACTTCTCCTTCTAAATCGAGTAACGTTTCTATGGAAACGAAAGGATTTCCTTTTGCGATACGAGTATCTCCTTCTCGATGCACTATTCCTTCTTTATTGCATCCCTAGCTCCCTCACATTGAAGAATAAACACAGCAATTGAGTCGCTATGAAATACTATGGGTTCTATGACTTCTCCTTCTAAATCGAGTAACGTTTCTATGGAAACGAAAGGATTTTCTTTTGGGATACGAGTATCTCCTTCTCGATGCACTATTCCTTCTTTATTGCATCCCTAGCTCCCTCACATTGAAGAATTAACACAGAAATTGAGTCGCTATGAAATAGTATGGGTTCTATGACTCTCCTTCTAAATCGAGTAACGTTTCTATGGAAACGAAAGGATTTTCTTTTGCGATACGAGTATCTCCTTCTCGATGCACTATTCCTTCTTTATTGCATCCCTAGCTCCCTCACATTGAGGAATTAACACAGCAATTGAGTCGCTATGAAATACGATGGGTTCTATGACTTCTCCTTCTAAATCGAGTAACGTTTCTATGGAAACGAAAGGATTTTCTTTTGGGATACGAGTATCTCCTTCTCGATGGACTACTCCTTCTTTATTGCATCCCTAGCTCCCTCACATTGAAGAATTAACACAGAAATTGAGTCGCTATGAATTACTATGTGTTCTATGACTTCTCCTTCTAAATCGAGTATCGTTTCTATGGAAACGAAAGGATTTTCTTTTGGGATACGACAATCTCATTTCCGATCCACTCATCCTTCTTTACTGCATCCCTCACTCCCACAAATTGACGAATTAACACAGCAATTGCGTCGCAATGAAATACTATGGGTTCTATGACTTCTCCTTCTAAATCGAGTATCGTTTCTATGGAAACGACTGGCTTTTCTTTTGCGATACGAGTATCTCCTTCTCGATGCACTATTCCTTCTTTATTGCATCCCTAGCTCCCTCACATTGAAGAATTAACACAGAAATTGAGTCGCTATGAATTACTATGTGTTCTATGACTTCTCCTTCTAAATCGAGTATCGTTTCTATGGAAACGAAAGGATTTTCTTTTGGGATACGACAATCTCATTTCCGATCCACTCATCCTTCTTTACTGCATCCCTCACTCCCACAAATTGACGAATTAACACAGCAATTGCGTCGCAATGAAATACTATGGTTTCTATGACTTCTCCTTCTAAATCGAGTATCGTTTCTATGGAAACGACTGGCTTTTCTTTTGCGATACGAGTATCTCCTTCTCGATGCACTATTCCCTCTTTATTGCATCCCTAGCTCCCTCACATTGACGAATTAACACAGAAATTGAGTCGCTATGAAATTCTATGGGTTCTATGACTTCTCCTTCTAAATCGAGTAACGTTTCTATGGAAACGAAAGGATTTTCTTTTGGGATACGAGTATCTCCTTCTCGATGCACTATTCCTTCTTTATTGCATCCCTAGCTCCCTCACATTGAAGAATTAACACAGAAATGGAGTCGCTACGAAATACTATGGGTTCTATGACTTCTCTTTCTAAATCGAGTAACGTTTCTATGGAAACGAAAGGATTTTCTTTTGCGATACGAGTATCTCCTTCTCGATGCACTATTCCTTCTTTATTGCATCCCTAGCTCCCTCACATTGAAGAATTAACACAGAAATTGAGTCGCTATGAAATACTATGGGTTCTATGACTTCTCCTTCTAAATCGAGTAACGTTTCTATGGAAACGAAAGGATTTTCTTTTGCGATACGAGTATCTCATACTCGATGCACTATTCCTTCTTTATTGCATCCCTAGCTCCCTCACATTGAAGAATTAACACAGCAATTGAGTCGCTATGAAATACTATGGGTTCTATGACTTCTCCTTCTAAATCGAGTAACGTTTCTATGGAAACGAAAGGATTTTCTTTTGGGATACGAGTATCTCCTTCTCGATGCACTATTCCCTCTTTATTGCATCCCTAGCTCCCTCACATTGAAGAATTAACAGAGCAATTGAGTCGCTATGAAATACTATGGGTTCTATGACTTCTCCTTCTAAATCGAGTAACGTTTCTATGGAAACGAAAGGATTTTCTTTTGGGATACGAGTATCTCCTTCTCGATGCACTATTCCTTCTTTATTGCATCCCTAGCTCCCTCACATTGAAGAATTAACACAGAAATTGAGTCGCTATGAAATACTATGGGTTCTATGACTTCTCCTTCTAAATCGAGTAACGTTTCTATGGAAACGAAAGGATTTTCTTTTGCGATACGAGTATCTCCTTCTCGATGCACTATTCCTTTTTTTTTGCATCCCTAGCTCCCTCACATTAAAGAATTAACACAGAAATTGAGTCGCTATGAAATACTATGTGTTCTATGACATTTCCTTCTAAATCGAGTATCGTTTCTATGGAAACGAAAGTTTTTTCTTTTGGGATACGACAATCTCATTTCCGATCCACTCATTCTTCTTTACTGCATCCCTCACTCCCACAAATTGACGAATTAACACAGCAATTGCGTCGCAATGAAATACTATGTGTTCTATGATTTCTCCTTCTAAATCGAGTAACGTTTCTATGGAAGCGAAAGGATTTTATTTTGGGATACGAGTATCTCCTTCTCGATGCACTATTCCTATTTTATTGCATCCCTAGCTCCTTCACATTGTAGAATTAACACAGAAATTGAGTCGCTATGAAATACTATGGGTTCTATGACTTCTCTTTCTAAATCGAGTAACGTTTCTATGGAAACGAAAGGATTTTCTTTTGGGATACGAGTATCTCCTTCTCGATGCACTATTCCTTCTTTATTGCATCCCTAGCTCCCTCACATTGAAGAATTAACACAGAAATTGAGTCGCTATGAAATACTATGTGTTCTATGACTTCTCCTTCTAAATCGAGTGACGTTTCTATGGAAACGAAAGGATTTTCTTTTGCGATACGAGTATCTCCTTCTCGATGCACAATTCCTTCTTTATTGCATCCCTAGCTCCCTCGCATTGAAGAATTAACACAGCAATTGAGTCGCTATGATATACTATGGGTTCTATGACTTCTCCTTCTAAATCGAGTAACGTTTCTATGGAAACGAAAGGATTTTCTTTTGGGATACGAGTATCTCCTTCTCGATGCACTATTCCTTCTTTATTGCATCAATAGCTCCCTCACATTGAAGAATTAACACAGAAATTGAGTCGCTATGAAATACTATGGGTTCTATGACTTCTCCTTCTAAATCGAGTAACGTTTCTATGGAAACGAAAGGATTTTCTTTTGCGATACGAGTATCTCCTTCTCGATGCACTATTCCTTCTTTATTGCATCCGTAGCTCCCTCACATTGAAGAATTAACACAGCAATTGAGTCGCTATGAAATACTATGGGTTCTATGACTTCTCCTTCTAAATCGAGTAACGTTTCTATGGAAACGAAAGGATTTTCTTTTGGGATACGAGTATCTCCTTCTCGATGCACTATTTCTTCTTTATTGCATCCCTAGCTCCCTCACATTGAAGAATTAACACAGAAATTGAGTCGCTATGAAATACTATGGGTTCTATGACTTCTCCTTCTATATCGAGTAACGTTTCTATGGAAACGAAAGGATTTTCTTTTGCGATACGAGTATCTCCTTCTCGATGCACTATTCCTTCTTTTTTGCATCCCTAGCTCCCTCACATTGAAGAATTAACACAGAAATTGAGTCGCTATGAAATACTATGTGTTCTATGACTTCTCCATCTAAATCGAGTATCGTTTCTATGGAAACGAAAGGATTTTCTTTTGGGATACGACAATCTCATTTCCGATCCACTCATCCTTCTTTACTGCATCCCTCACTCCCACAAATTGACGAATTAACACAGCAATTGCGTCGCAATGAAATACTATGGGTTCTATGACTTCTCCTTCTAAAGCGAGTATCGTTTCAATGGAAACGACTTCCTTTTCTTTTGCGATACGAGTATCTCCTTCTCGATGCACTATTCCTTCTTTATTGCATCCCTAGCTCCCTCACATTGAAGAATTAACACAGAAATTGAGTCGCTATGAAATACTATGGGTTCTATGACTTCTCCTTCTAAATCGAGTAACGTTTCTATGGAAACGAAAGGATTTTCTTTTGCGATACGAGTATCTCCTTCTCGATGCACTATTCCTTCTTTATTGCATCCCTAGCTCCCTCACATTGAAGAATTAACACAGAAATTGAGTCGCTATGAAATACTATGTGTTCTATGACTTCTCCTTCTAAATCGAGTATCGTTTCTATGGAAAACAAAGGATTTTCTTTTGGGATACGACAATCTAATTTCCGATCCACTCATCCTTCTTTACTGCCTCCCTCACTCCCACAAATTGACGAATTCACACAGCAATTGCGTCGCAATGAAATACTATGGGTTCTATGACTTCTCCTTCTAAATCGAGTATCGTTTCTATGGAAACGACTGGCTTTTCTTTTGCGATACGAGTATCTCCTTCTCGATGCACTATTCCTTCTTTACTGCATCCCTAGCTCCCTCACATTGAAGAATTAACACAGAAATTGAGTCGCTATTAAATACTATGGGTTCTATGACTTCTCCTTCTAAATCGAGTAACGTTTCTATGGAAACGACTGGCTTTTCTTTTGCGATACGAGTATCTCCTTCTCGATGCACTATTCCTTCTTTATTGCATCCCTAGCTCCCTCACATTGAAGAATTAACACAGAAATTGAGTCGCTATGAAATACTATTGGTTCTATGACTTCTCCTTCTAAATCGAGTAACGTTTCTATGGAAACGAAAGGATTTTCTTTTGCGATACGAGTATCTCCTTCTCGATGCACTATTCCTTCTTTATTGCATCCCTAGCTCCCTCACATTGAAGAATTAACACAGAAATTGAGTCGCTATGAAATACTATGTGTTCTATGACTTCTCCTTCTAAATCGAGTATCGTTTCTATGGAAACGAAAGGATTTTCTTTTGGGATACGACAATCTCATTTCCGATCCACTCATCCTTCTTTACTGCATCCCTCACTCCCACAAATTGACGAATTAACACAGCAATTGCGTCGCAATGAAATACTATGGGTTCTATGACTTCTCCTTCTAAATCGAGTATCGTTTCTATGGAAACGACTGGCTTTTCTTTTGCGATACGAGTATCTCCTTCTCGATGCACTATTCCTTCTTTATTGCATCCCTAGCTCCCTCACATTGAAGAATTAACACAGAAATCGAGTCGCTATGAAATACTATGTGTTCTATGACTTCTCCTTCTAAATCGAGTATCGTTTCTATGGAAACGAAAGGATTTTCTTTTGGGATACGACAATCTCATTTCCGATCCACTCATCCTTCTTTACTGCATCCCTCACTCCCACAAATTGACGAATTAACACAGCAATTGCGTCACAATGAAATACTATGGGTTCTATGACTTCTCCTTCTAAATCGAGTATCGTTTCTATGGAAACGACTGGCTTTTCTTTTGCGATACGAGTATCTCCTTCTCGATGCACTTTTCCTTCTCTATTGCATCCCTAGCTCCCTCACATTGACGAATTAACACAGAAATTGAGTCGCTATGAAATACTATGGGTTCTATGACTTCTCCTTCTAAATCGAGTAACGTTTCTATGGAAACGAAAGGATTTTCTTTTGCGATACGAGTATCTCCTTCTCGATGCACTATTCCTTCTTTTTTGCATCCCTAGCTCCCTCCCATTAAAGAATTGACACAGAAATTGAGTCGCTATGAAATACTATGTGTTCTATGACATCTCCTTCTAAATCGAGTATCGTTTCTATGGAAACGAAAGTTTTTTCTTTTGGGATACGACAATCTCATTTCCGATCCACTCATTCTTATTTACTGCATCCCTCACTCCCACAAATTGACGAATTAACACAGCAATTGCGTCGCAATGAAATACTATGTGTTCTATGACTTCTCCTTCTAAATCGAGTAACGTTTCTATCGAAGCGAAAGGATTTTATTTTGGGATACGAGTATCTCCTTCTCGATGCACTATTCCTTCTTTATTGCATCCCTAGCTCCCTCACATTGTAGAATTAACACAGAAATTGAGTCGCTATGAAATACTATGTGTTCTATGACTTCTCCTTCTAAATCGAGTGACGTTTCTATGGAAACGAAAGGATTTTCTTTTGCGATACGAGTATCTCCTTCCCGATGCACTATTCCTTCTTTATTGCATCCCTAGCTCCCTCACATTGAAGAATTAACACAGAACTTGAGTCGCTATGAAATACTATGGGTTCTATGACTTCTCCTTCTAAATCGAGTAACGTTTCTATGGAAACGAAAGGATTTTCTTTTGCGATACGAGTATCTCCTTCTCAATGCACTATTCCTTCTTTATTGCATCCCTAGCTCCCTCACATTGAAGAAATAACACAGCAATTGAGTCGCTATGAAATACTATGGGTTCTATGACTTCTCCTTCTAAATCGAGTAACGTTTCTATGGAAACGAAAGGATTTTCTTTTGCGATACGAGTATCTCCTTCTCGATGCACTATTCCTTCTTTATTGCATCCCTAGCTCTCTCACATTGAGGAATTAACACAGCAATTGAGTCGCTATGAAATACTATGGGTTCTATGACTTCTCCTTCTAAATCGAGTAACGTTTCTATGGAAACGAAAGGATTTTCTTTTGGGATACGAGTATTTCCTTCTCGATGCACTATTTCTTCTTTATTGCATCCCTAGCTCCCTCACATTGATGAATTAACACAGAAATTGAGTCGCTATGAAATACTATGGGTTCTATGACTTCTCCTTCTAAATCGAGTAACGTTTCTATGGAAACGAAAGGATTTTCTTTTGCGATACGAGTATCTCCTTCTCGATGCACTATTCCTTCTTTATTGCATCCCTAGCTCCATCACATTGAAGAATTAACACAGAAATTGAGTCGCTATGAAATACTATGTGTTCTATGACTTCTCCATCTAAATCGAGTATCGTTTCTATGGAAACGAAAGGATTTTCTTTTGGGATACGACAATCTCATTTCCGATCCACTCATCCTTCTTTACTGCATCCCTCACTCCCACAAATTGACGAATTAACACAGCAATTGCGTCGCAATGAAATACTATGGGTTCTATGACTTCTCCTTCTAAATCGAGTATCGTTTCTATGGAAACGACTGGCTTTTCTTTTGCGATACGAGTATCTCCTTCTCGATGCACTATTCCTTCTTTATTGCATCCCTAGCTCCCTCACATTGAAGAATTAACACAGAAATTGAGTCGCTATGAAATACTATGGGTTCTATGACTTCTCCTTCTAAATCGAGTAACGTTTCTATGGAAACGAAAGGATTTTCTTTTGCGATACGAGTATCTCCTTCTCGATGCACTATTCCTTCTTTATTGCATCCCTAGCTCCCTCACATTGAAGAATTAACACAGAAATTGAGTCGCTATGAAATACTATGTGTTCTATGACTTCTCCTTCTAAATCGAGTATCGTTTCTATGGAAACGAAAGGATTTTCTTTTGGGATACGACACTCTAATTTCCGATCCACTCATCCTTCTTTACTGCATCCCTCACTCCCACAAATTGACGAATTAACACAGCAATTGCGTCGCAATGAAATACTATGGGTTCTATGACTTCTCCTTCTAAATCGAGTATCGTTTCTATGGAAACGACTGGCTTTTCTTTTGCGATACGAGTATCTCCTTCTCGATGCACTATTCCTTCTTTATTGCATCCCTAGCTCCCTCACATTGAAGAATTATCACAGAAATTGAGTCGCTATGAAATACTATGGGTTCTATGATTTCTCCTTCTAAATCGAGTAACGTTTCTATGGAAACGAAAGGATTTTCTTTTGCGATACGAGTATCTCCTTCTCGATGCACTATTCCTTCTTTATTGCATCCCTAGCTCCCTCACATTGAAGAATTAACACAGAAATTGAGTCGCTATGAAATACTATGAGTTCTATGACTTCTCCTTCTAAATCGAGTAACGTTTCTATGGAAACGAAAGGATTTTCTTTTGCGAAACGAGTATCTCCTTCTCGATGCACTATTCCTTCTTTATTGCTTCCCTAGCTCCCTCACATTGAAGAATTAACACAGAAATTGAGTCGCTATGAAATACTATGAGTTCTATGACTTCTCCTTCTAAATCGAGTATCGTTTCTATGGAAACGAAAGGATTTTCATTTGGCATACGACAATCTCATTTCCGATCCACTCATCCTTCTTTACTGCATCCCTCACTCCCACAAATTGACGAATTAACACAGCAATTGCGTCGCAATGAAATACTATGGGTTCTATGACTTCTCCTTCTAAATCGAGTATCGTTTCTATGGAAACGACTGGCTTTTCTTTTGCGATACGAGTATCTCCTTCTCGATGCACTATTCCTTCTTTATTGCATCCCTAGCTCCCTCACATTGAAGAATTAACGCAGAAATTGAGTCGCTATGAAATACTATGTGTTCTATGACTTCTTCTTCTAAATCGAGTATCGTTTCTATGGAAACGAAAGGATTTTCTTTTGGGATACGACAATCTCATTTCCCATCCACTCATCCTTCTTTACTGCATCCCTCACTCCCACAAATTGACGAATTAACACAGCAATTGCGTCGCAATGAAATACTATGGGTTCTATGACTTCTCCTTCTAAATCGAGTATCGTTTCTATGGAAACGACTGTCTTTTCTTTTGCGATACGAGTATCTCCTTCTCGATGCTCTATTCCTTCTTTACTGCATCCCTAGCTCCCTCACATTGAAGAATTAACACAGAAATTGAGTCGCTATGAAATACTATGGGTTCTATGACTTCTCCTTCTAAATCGAGTAACGTTTCTATGGAAACGACTGGCTTTTCTTTTGCGATACGAGTATCTCCTTCTCGATGCACTATTCCTTCTTTATTTCATCCCTAGCTCCCTCACATTGAAGAATTAACACAGAAATTGAATCGCTATGAAATACTATTGGTTCTATGACTTCTCCTTCTAAATCGAGTAACGTTTCTATGGAAACGAAAGGATTTTCTTTTGCGATACGAGTATCTCCTTCTCGATGCACTATTCCTTCTTTATTGCATCCCTAGCTCCCTCACATTGAAGAATTAACACAGAAATTGAGTCGCTATGAAATACTATGTGTTCTATGACTTCTCCTTCTAAATCGAGTATCGTTTCTATGGAAACGAAAGGATTTTCTTTTGGGATACGACAATCTCATTTCCGATCAACTCATCCTTCTTTACTGCATCCCTCACTCCCACAAATTGACGAACAAAAACAGCAATTGCGTCGCAATGAAATACTATGGGTTCTATGACTTCTCCTTCTAAATCGAGTATCGTTTCTATGTAAACGACTGGCTTTTCTTTTGCGATACGAGTATCTCCTTCTCGATGCACTATTCCTTCTTTATTGCATCCCTAGCTCCCTCACATTGAAGAATTAACACAGAAATAGAGTCGCTATGAAATACTATGGGTTCTATGACTTCTCCTTCTAAATCGAGTAACGTTTCTATGGAAACGAAAGGATTTTCTTTTCCGATACGAGTATCACCTTCTCGATGCACTATTCCTTCTTTATTGCATCCCTAGCTCCCTCACATTGAAGAATTAACACAGAAATTGAGTCGCTATGAAATACTATGGGTTCTATGATTTCTCCTTCTAAATCGAGTAACGTTTCTATGGAAACGAAAGGATTTTCTTTTGCGATACGAGTATCTCCTTCTCGATGCACTATTCCTTCTTTATTGCATCCCTAGCTCCCTCACATTGAAGAATTAACACAGAAATTGAGTCGCTATGAAATACTATGGGTTCTATGACTTCTCCTTCTAAATCGAGTAACGTTTCTATGGAAACGAAAGGATTTTCTTTTGCGAAACGAGTATCTCCTTCTCGATGCACTATTCCTTCTTTATTGCTTCCCTAGCTCCCTCACATTGAAGAATTAACACAGAAATTGAGTCGCTATGATATACTATGTGTTCTATGACTTCTCCTTCTAAATCGAGTATCGTTTCTATGGAAACGAAAGGATTTTCATTTGGCATACGACAATCTCATTTCCGATCCACTCATCCTTCTTTACTGCATCCCTCACTCCCACAAATTGACGAATTAACACAGCAATTGCGTCGCAATGAAATACTATGGGTTCTATGACTTCTCCTTCTAAATCGAGTATCGTTTCTATGGAAACGACTGGCTTTTCTTTTGCGATACGAGTATCTCCTTCTCGATGCACTATTCCTTCTTTATTGCATCCCTAGCTCCCTCACATTGAAGAATTAACACAGAAATTGAGTCGCTATGAAATACTATGGGTTCTATGACTTCTCCTTCTAAATCGAGTAACGTTTCTATGGAAACGAAAGGATTTTCTTTTGCGAAACGAGTATCTCCTTCTCGATGCACTATTCCTTCTTTATTGCTTCCCTAGCTCCCTCACATTGAAGAATTAACACAGAAATTGAGTCGCTATGATATACTATGTGTTCTATGACTTCTCCTTCTAAATCGAGTATCGTTTCTATGGAAACGAAAGGATTTTCATTTGGCATACGACAATCTCATTTCCGATCCACTCATCCTTCTTTACTGCATCCCTCACTCCCACAAATTGACGAATTAACACAGCAATTGCGTCGCAATGAAATACTATGGGTTCTATGACTTCTCCTTCTAAATCGAGTATCGTTTCTATGGAAACGACTGGCTTTTCTTTTGCGATACGAGTATCTCCTTCTCGATGCACTATTCCTTCTTTATTGCATCCCTAGCTCCCTCACATTGAAGAATTAACACAGAAATTGAGTCGCTATGAAATACTATGGGTTCTATGACTTCTCCTTCTAAATCGAGTAACGTTTCTATGGAAACGAATGGATTTTCTTTTGCGATACGAGTATCTCCTTCTCGATGCACTATTCCTTCTTTTTTGCATCCCTAGCTCCCTCACATTAAAGAATTGACACAGAAATTGAGTCGCTATGAAATACTATGTGTTCTATGACATCTCCTTCTAAATCGAGTATCGTTTCTATGGAAACGAAAGTTTTTTCTTTTGGGATACGACAATCTCATTTCCGATCCACTCATTCTTCTTTACTGCATCCCTCACTCCCACAAATTGACGAATTAACACAGCAATTGCGTCGCAATGAAATACTATGTGTTCTATGACTTCTCCTTCTAAATCGAGTAACGTTTCTATGGAAGCGAAAGGATTTTATTTTGGGATACGAGTATCTCCTTCTCGATGCACTATTCCTTCTTTATTGCATCCCTAGCTCCCTCACATTGTAGAATTAACACAGAAATTGAGTCGCTATGAAATACTATGGGTTCTATGACTTCTCTTTCTAAATCGAGTAACGTTTCTATGGAAACGAAAGGATTTTCTTTTGGGATACGAGTATCTCCTTCTCGATGCACTATTCCTTCTTTATTGCATCCCTAGCTCCCTCACATTGAAGAATTAACACAGAAATTGAGTCGCAATGAAATACTATGTGTTCTATGACTTCTCCTTCTAAATCGAGTGACGTTTCTATGGAAACGAAAGGATTTTCTTTTGCGATACGAGTATCTCCTTCTCGATGCACTATTCCTTCTTTATTGCATCCCTAGCTCCCTCACATTGAAGAATTAACACAGAACTTGAGTCGCTATGAAATACTATGGGTTCTATGACTTCTCCTTCTAAATCGAGTAACGTTTCTATGGAAACGAAAGGATTTTCTTTTGCGATACGAGTATCTCCTTCTCGATGCACTATTCCTTCTTTATTGCATCCCTAGCTCCCTCACATTGATGAATTAACACAGCAATTGAGTCGCTATGAAATACTATGGGTTCTATGACTTCTCCTTCTAAATCGAATAACGTTTCTATGGAAACGAAAGGATTTTCTTTTGGGATACGAGTATCTCCTTCTCGATGCACTATTCCTTCTTTATTGCATCCCTAGCTCCCTCATATTGAAGAATTAACACAGAAATTGAGTCGCTATGAAATACTATGGGTTCTATGACTTCTCCTTCTAAATCGAGTAACGTTTCTATGGAAACGAAAGGATTTTCTTTTGCGATACGAGTATCTCCTTCTCGATGCACTATTCCTTCTTTATTGCATCCCTAGCTCCCTCACATTGAAGAATTAACACAGCAATTGAGTCGCTATGAAATACTATGGGTTCTATGACTTATCCTTCTAAATCGAGTAACGTTTCTATGGAAACGAAAGGATTTTCTTTTGGGATACGAGTATCTCCTTCTCGATGCACTATTTCTTCTTTATTGCATCCCTAGCTCCCTCACATTGAAGAATTAACACAGAAATTGAGTCGCTATGAAATACTATGGGTTCTATGACTTCTCCTTCTAAATCGAGTAACGTTTCTATGGAAACGAAAGGATTTTCTTTTGCGATACGAGTATCTCCTTCTCGATGCACTATTCCTTCTTTATTGCATCCCTAGCTCCCTCACATTGAAGAATTAACACAGAAATTGAGTCGCTATGAAATACTATGTGTTCTATGACTTCTCCATCTAAATCGAGTATCGTTTCTATGGAAACGAAAGGATTTTCTTTTGGGATACGACAATCTCATTTCCGATCCACTCATCCTTCTTTACTGCATCCCTCACTCCCACAAATTGACGAATTAACACAGCAATTGCGTCACAATGAAATACTATAGGTTCTATGACTTCCCCTTCTAAATCGAGTATCGTTTCTATGGAAACGACTGGCTTTTCCTTTGCGATACGAGTATCTCCTTCTCGATGCACTATTCCTTCTTTATTGCATCCCTAGCTCCCTCACATTGAAGAATTAACACAGAAATTGAGTCGCTATGAAATACTATGGGTTCTATGACTTCTCCTTCTAAATCGAGTAACGTTTCTATGGAAACGAAAGGATTTTCTTTTGCGATACGAGTATCTCCTTCTCGATGCACTATTCCTTCTTTATTGCATCCCTAGCTCCTTCACATTGAAGAATTAACACAGAAATTAAGTCGCTATGAAATACTATGTGTTCTATGACTTCTCCTTCTAAATCGAGTATCGTTTCTATGGAAACGAAAGGATTTTCTTTTGGGATACGACAATCTAATTTCCGATCCACTCATCCTTCTTTACTGCATCCCTCACTCCCACAAATTGACGAATTAACACAGCAATTGCGTCGCAATGAAATGCTATGGGTTCTATGACTTCTCCTTCTAAATCGGGTATCGTTTCTATGGAAACGACTGGCTTTTCTTTTGCGATACGAGTATCTCCTTCTCGATGCACTATTCCTTCTTTACTGCATCCCTAGCTCCCTCACATTGAAGAAATAACACAGAAATTGAGTCGCTATGAAATACTATGGGTTCTATGACTTCTCCTTCTAAATCGAGTAACGTTTCTATGGAAACGACTGGCTTTTCTTTTGCGATACGAGTATCTCCTTCTCGATGCACTATTCCTTCTTTATTGCATCCCTAGCTCCCTCACATTGAAGAATTAACACAGAAATTGAGTCGCTATGAAATACTATGGGTTCTATGACTTCTCCTTCTAAATCGAGTAACGTTTCTATGGAAACGAAAGGATTTTCTTTTGCGATACGAGTATCTCCTTCTCGATGCACTATTCCTTCTTTATTGCATCCCTAGCTCCCTCATATTGAAGAATTAACACAGAAATTGAGTCGCTATGAAATACTATGTGTTCTATGACTTCTCCTTCTAAATCGAGTATCGTTTCTATGGAAACGAAAGGATTTTCTTTTGGGATACGACAATCTAATTTCCGATCCACTCATCCTTCTTTACTGCATCCCTCACTCCCACAAATTGACGAATTAACACAGCAATTGCGTCGCAATGAAATACTATGGGTTCTATGACTTCTCCTTCTAAATCGAGCATCGTTTCTATGGAAACGACTGGCTTTTCTTTTGCGATACGAGTATCTCCTTCTCGATGCACTATTCCTTCTTTACTGCATCCCTAGCTCCCTCACATTGAAGAATTAACACAGAAATTGAGTCGCTATGAAATACTATGGGTTCTATGACTTCTCCTTCTAAATCGAGTAACGTTTCTATGGAAACGAAAGAATTTTCCTTTTGCGATACGAGTATCTCCTTCTCGATGCACAATTCCTTCTTTATTGCATCCCTAGCTCTCTCACATTGAAGAATTAACACAGAAATTGAGTCGCTATGAAATACTATGTGTTCCATGAATTCTCCTTCTAAATCGAGTATCGTTTCTATGGATACGAAAGGATTTTCTTTTGGGATACGACAATCTCATTTCCGATCCACTCATCCTTCTTTACTGCATCCCTCGCTCCCACAAATTGACGAATTAACACAGCAATTGCGTCGCAATGAAATACTATGGGTTCTATGACTTCTCCTTCTAAATCGAGTATCGTTTCTATGTAAACGACTGGCTTTGCTTTTGCGATACGAGTATCTCCTTCTCGATGCACTATTCCTTCTTTATTGCATCCCTAGCTCCCTCACATTGAAGAATTAACACAGAAATTGATTCGCTATGAAATACTATGGGTTCTATGACTTCTCCTTCTAAATCGAGTAACGTTTCTATGGAAACGAAAGGATTTTCTTTTGCGATACGAGTATCTCCTTCTCGATGCACTATTCCTTCTTTATTGCATCCCTAGCTCCCTCACATTGAAGAATTAACACAGAAATTGAGTCGCTATGAAATACTATGGGTTCTATGATTTCTCCTTCTAAATCGAGTAACGTTTCTATGGAAACGAAAGGATTTTCTTTTGCGATACGAGTATCTCCTTCTCGATGCACTATTCCTTCTTTATTGCATCCCTAGCTCCCTCACATTGAAGAATTAACACAGAAATTGAGTCGCTATGAAATACTATGGGTTCTATGACTTCTCCTTCTAAATCGAGTAACGTTTCTATGGAAACGAAAGGATTTTCTTTTGCGAAACGAGTATCTCCTTCTCGATGCACTATTCCTTCTTTATTGCATCCCTAGCTCCCTCACATTGAAGAATTAACACAGAAATTGAGTCGCTATGATATACTATGTGTTCTATGACTTCACCTTCTAAATCGAGTATCGTTTCTATGGAAACGAAAGGATTTTCATTTGGCATACGACAATCTCATTTCCGATCCACTCATCCTTCTTTACTGCACCCTCACTCCCACAAAT
The DNA here is from genome assembly GCF_021461385.2 of Schistocerca piceifrons. Classification (NCBI taxonomy): domain Eukaryota; kingdom Metazoa; phylum Arthropoda; class Insecta; order Orthoptera; family Acrididae; genus Schistocerca; species Schistocerca piceifrons. Next base: position 675,796 of record NW_025728283.1, read on the forward strand.
TGACGAATTAACACAGCAATTGCGTCGCAATGAAATACTATGGGTTCTATGACTTCTCCTTCTAAATCGAGTATCGTTTCTATGGAAACGACTGGCTTTTCTTTTGCGATACGAGTATCTCCTTCTCGATGAACTATTCCTTCTTTATTGCATCCCTAGCTCCCTCACATTGAAGAATTAACACAGAAATTGAGTCGCTATGAAATACTATGGGTTCTATGACTTCTCTTTCTAAATCGAGTAACGTTGCTATGGAAACGAAAGGATTTTCTTTTGGGATACGAGTATCTCCTTCTCGATGCACTATTCCTTCTTTATTGCATCCCTAGCTCCCTCACATTGAAGAATTAACACAGAAATTGAGTTCGTATGAAATACTATGGGTTCTATGACTTCTCATTCTAAATCGAGTAACGTTTCTATGGAAACGAAAGGATTTTCTTTTGCGATACGAGTATCTCCTTCTCTATGCACTATTCCTTCTTTATTGCATCCCTAGCTCCCTCACATTGAAGAATTAACACAGAAATTGAGTCGCTATGAAATACTATGGGTTCTATGACTTCTCCTTCTAAATCGAGTAACGTTTCTATGGAAACGAAAGGATTTTCTTTTGCGATACGAGTATCTCCTTCTCGATGCACTATTCCTTCTTTATTGCATCCCTAGCTCCCTCACATTGAAGAATTAACACAGCAATTGAGTCGCTATGAAATACTATGGGTTCTATGACTTCTCCTTCTAAATCGAGTAACGTTTCTATGGAAACGAAAGGATTTTCTTTTGGGATACGAGTATCTCCTTCTCGATGCACTATTCCTTCTTTATTGCATCCCTAGCTCCCTCACATTGAAGAATTAACACAGAAATTGAGTCGCTATGAAATACTATGGGTTCTATGACTTCTCCTTCTAAATCGAGTAACGTTTCTATGGAAACGAAAGGATTTTCTTTTGCGATACGAGTATCTCCTTCTCGATGCACTATTCTTTCTTTATTGCATCCCTAGCTCCCTCACATTGAAGAATTAACACAGAAATTGAGTCGCTATGCAATACTATGTGTTCTATGACTTCTCCTTCTAAATCGAGTATCGTTTCTATGGAAACGAAAGGATTTTCTTTTGGGATACGACAATCTCATTTCCGATCCACTCATACTTCTTTACTGCATCCCTCACTCCCACAAATTGACGAATTAACACAGCAATTGCGTCGCAATGAAATACTATGGGTTCTATGACTTCTCCCTCTAAATCGAGTATCGTTTCTATGGAAACGACTGGCTTTTCTTTCGCGATACGAGTATCTCCTTCTCGATGCACTATTCCTTCTTTATTGCATCCCTAGCTCCCTCACATTGAAGAATTAACACAGAAATTGAGTCGCTATGAAATACTATGGGTTCTATGACTTCTCTTTCTAAATCGAGTAACGTTTCTATGGAAACGAAAGGGATTTTCTTTTGCGATACGAGTATATCCTTCTCTATGCACTATTCCTTCTTTATTGCATCCCTAGCTCCCTCACATTGAAGAATTAACACAGAAATTGAGTCGCTATGATATACTATGGGTTTTATGACTTTTCCTTCTAAATCGAGTAACGTTTCTATGGAAACGAAAGGATTTTCTTTTGCGATACGAGTATCTCCTTCTCGATGCACTATTCCTTCTTTATTGCATCCCTAGCTCCCTCACATTGAAGAATTAACACAGCAATTGAGTCGCTATGAAATACTATGGGTTCTATGACTTCTCCTTCTAAATCGAGTAACGTTTCTATGTAAACGAAAGGATTTTCTTTTGGGATACGAGTATCTCCTTCTCGATGCACTATTCCTTCTTTATTGCAGTCCCTAGCTCCCTCACATTGAAGAATTAACACAGAAATTGAGTCGCTATGAAATACTATGGGTTCTATGACTTTCCTCCTTACTAAATCGAGTAACGTTTTCTATGGAAACGAAAGGATTTTCTTTTGCGATACGAGTATCTCCTTCTCGATGCACTATTCCTTCTTTATTGCATCCCTAGCTCCCTCACATTGAAGAATTAACACAGAAATTGAGTCGCTATGCAATACTATGTATTCTATGACTACTCCTTCTAAATCGAGTATCGTTTCTATGGAAACGAAAGGATTTTCTTTTGGGATACGACAATCTCATTTCCGATCCACTCATCCTTCTTTACTGCATTCCCTCACTCCCACAATTTGACGAATTAACACAGCAATTGCGTCGCAATGAAATACTATGGGTTCTATGACTTCTCCTTCTGAATCGAGTATCGTTTCTATGGAAACGACTGGCTTTTCTTTTGCGATACGAGTATCTCCTTCCGATGCACTATTCCTTCTTTATTGCATCCCTAGCTCCCTCACATTGAAGAATTAACACAGCAATTGAATCGCTATGAAATACTATGGGTTCTATGACTTCTCCTTCTAAATCGAGTAACGTTTCTATGGAAAACGAAAGGATTTTCTTTTGGGATACGAGTATCTCCTTCTCGATGCACTATTCCTTCTTTATTGCATCCCTAGCTCCCTCACATTGAAGAATTAACACAGAAATTGAGTCGCTATGAAATACTATGGGTTCTATGAACTTCTCCTTCTAAATCGAGTAACGTTTCTATGGAAACGAAAGGAATTTTCTTTTGCGATACGAGTATATCCTTCTCTATGCACTATTCCTTCTTTATTGCATCCCTAGCTCCCTCACATTGAAGAATTAACACAGAAATTGAGTCGCTATGATATACTATGGGTTTTATGACTTTTCCGTCTAAATCGAGTAACGTTTCTATGGAAACGAAAGGATTTTCTTTTGCGATACGAGTATCTCCTTCTCGATGCACTATTCCTTCTTTATTGCATCCCTAGCTCCCTCACATTGAAGAATTAACACAGCAATTGAGTCGCTATGAAATACTATGGGTTCTATGACTTCTCCTTCTAAATCGAGTAACGTTTCTATGGAAACGAAAGGATTTTCTTTTGCGATACGAGTATCTCCTTCTCGATGCACTATTCCTTCTTTATTGCATCCCTAGCTCCCTCACATTGAAGAATTAACACAGAAATTGAGTCGCTATGCAATACTATGTGTTCTATGACTTCTCCTTCTAAATCGAGTATCGTTTCTATGGAAACGAAAGGATTTTCTTTGGGATACGACAATCTCATTTCCGATCCACTCATCCTTCTTTACTGCATCCCTCACTCCCACAATTTGACGAATTAACACAGCAATTGCGTCGCAATGAAATACTATGGGTTCTATGACTTCTCCTTCTGAATCGAGTATCGTTTCTATGGAAACGACTGGCTTTTCTTTTGCGATACGAGTATCTCCTTCTCGATGCACTATTCCTTCTTTATTGCATCCCTAGCTCCCTCACATTGAAGAATTAACACAGCAATTGAATCGCTATGAAATACTATGGGTTCTATGACTTCTCCTTCTAAATCGAGTAACGTTTCTATGGAAACGAAAGGATTTTCTTTTGGGATACGAGTATCTCCTTCTCGATGCACTATTCCTTCTTTATTGCATCCCTAGCTCCCTCACATTGAAGAATTAACACAGAAATTGAGTCGCTATGAAATACTATGGGTTCTATGACTTCTCCTTCTAAATCGAGTAACGTTTCTATGGAAACGAAAGGATTTTCTTTTGCGAAACGAGTATCTCCTTCTCGATGCACTATTCCTTCTTTATTGCATCCCTAGCTCCCTCACATTGAAGAATTAACACAGAAATTGAGTCGCTATGCAATACTATGTGTTCTATGACTTCTCCTTCTAAATCGAGTATCGTTTCTATGGAAACGAAAGGATTTTCTTTTGGGACACGACAATCTCATTTCCGATCCACTCATCCTTCTTTACTGCATCCCTCACTCCCACAAATTGACGAATTAACACAGCAATTGCGTCGCAATGAAATACTATGGGTTCTATGACTTCTCCTTCTAAATCGAGTATCGTTTCTATGGAAACGACTGGCTTTTCTTTTGCGATACGAGTATCTCCCTCTCGATGCACTATTCCTTCTTTATAGCATCCCTAGCTCCCTCACATTGAAGAATTAACACAGAAATTGAGTCGCTATGAAATACTATGTGTTCTATGACTTCTCCTTCTAAATCGAGTATCGTTTCTATGGAAACGAAAGGATTTTCTTTTGGGATACGACAATCTCATTTCTGATCCACTGATCCTTCTTTACTGCATCCCTCACTCCCACAAATTGACGAATTAACACAGCAATTGCGTCGCAATGAAATACTATGGGTTCTATGACTTCTCCTTCTAAATCGAGTATCGTTTCTATGGAAACGACTGGCTTTTCTTTTGCGATACGAGTATCTGCTTCTCGATGCACTTTTCCTTCTTTATTGCATCCCTAGCACCCTCACATTGACGAATTAACACAGAAATTGAGTCGCTATGAAATACTATGGGTTCTATGACTTCTCCTTCTAAATCGAGTAACGTTTCTATGGAAACGACTGGCTTTTCTTTTGCGATACGAGTATCTCCTTCTCGATGCACTATTCCTTCTTTATTGCATCCCTAGCTCCCTCACATTGAAGAATTAACACAGAAATTGAGTCGCTATGAAATACTATGGGTTCTATGACTTCTCCTCTAAATCGAGTAAAGTTTCTATGGAAACGAAAGGATTTTCTTTTGCGATACGAGTATCTCCTTCTCGATGCACTATTCCTTCTTTATTGCATCCCTAGCTCCCTCATATTGAAGAATTAACACAGAAATTGAGTCGCTATGAAATACTATGTGTTCTATGACTTCTCCTTCTAAATCGAGTATCGTTTCTATGGAAACGAAAGGATTTTCTTTTGGGATACGACAATCTAATTTCCGATCCACTCATCCTTCTTTACTGCATCCCTCACTCCCACAAATTGACGAATTAACACAGCAATTGCGTCGCAATGAAATACTATGGGTTCTATGACTTCTCCTTCTAAATCGAGCATCGTTTCTATGGAAACGACTGGCTTTTCTTTTGCGATACGAGTATCTCCTTCTCGATGCACTATTCCTTCTTTACTGCATCCCTAGCTCCCTCACATTGAAGAATTAACACAGAAATTGAGTCGCTATGAAATACTATGGGGTTCTATGACTTCTCCTTCTAAATCGAGTAACGTTTCTATGGAAACGAAAGAATTTTTCTTTTGCGATACGAGTATCTCCTTCTCGATGCACTATTCCTTCTTTATTGCATCCCTAGCTCTCTCACATTGACGAATTAACACAGAAATTGAGTCGCTATGAAATACTATGTGTTCCATGAATTCTCCTTCTAAATCGAGTATCGTTTCTATGGATACGAAAGGATTTTCTTTTGGGATACGACAATCTCATTTCCGATCCACTCATCCTTCTTTACTGCATCCCTCGCTCCCACAAATTGACGAATTAACACAGCAATTGCGTCGCAATGAAATACTATGGGTTCTATGACTTCTCCTTCTAAATCGAGTATCGTTTCTATGTAAACGACTGGCTTTGCTTTTGCGATACGAGTATCTCCTTCTCGATGCACTATTCCTTCTTTATTGCATCCCTAGCTCCCTCACATTGAAGAATTAACACAGAAATTGAGTCGCTATGAAATACTATGGGTCTATGACTTCTCCTTCTAAATCGAGTAACGTTTCTATGGAAACGAAAGGATTTTCTTTTGCGATACGAGTATCTCCTTCTCGATGCACTATTCCTTCTTTATTGCATCCCTAGCTCCCCTCACATTGAAGAATTAACACAGAAATTGAGTCGCTATGAAAATACTATGGGTTCTATGATTTCTCCTTCTAAATCGAGTAACGTTTCTATGGAAACGAAAGGATTTTCTTTTGCGATACGAGTATCTCCTTCTCGATGCACTATTCCTCTTTATTGCATCCCCTAGCTCCCTCACATTGAAGAATCAACACAGAAATTGAGTCGCTATGAAATACTATGGGTTCTATTGACTTCTCCTTCTAAATCGAGTAACGTTTCTATGGAAACGAAAGGATTTTCTTTTGCCGAAACGAGTATCTCCTTCTCGATGCACTATTCCTTCTTTATTGCATCCCTAGCTCCCTCACATTGAAGAATTAACACAGAAATTGAGTCGCTATGATATACTATGTGTTCTATGACTTCACCTTCTAAATCGAGTATCGTTTCTATGGAAACGAAAGGATTTTCATTTGGCATACGACAATCTCATTTCCGATCCACTCATCCTTCTTTACTGCACCCTCACTTCCCACAAATTGACGAATTAACACAGCAATTGCGTCGCAATGAAATACTATGGGGTTCTATGACTTCTCCTTCTAAATCGAGTATCGTTTCTATGGAAACGACTGGCTTTTCTTTTGCGATACGAGTATCTCCTTCTCGATGAACTATTCCTTCTTTATTGCATCCCTAGCTCCCTCACATTGAAGAATTAACACAGAAATTGAGTCGCTATGAAATACTATGGGTTCTATTACTTCTCTTTCTAAATCGAGTAACGTTGCTATGGAAACGAAAGGATTTTCTTTTGGGATACGAGTATCTCCTTCTCGATGCACTATTCCTTTCTTTATTGCATCCCTAGCTCCCTCACATTGAAGAATTAACACAGAAATTGAGTTCGTATGAAATTACTATGGGTTCTATGACTTCTCTTTCTAAATCGAGTAACGTTTCTATGGAAACGAAAGGATTTTTCTTTTGCGATACGAGTATCTCCTTCTCTATGCACTATTCCTTCTTTATTGCATCCCTAGCTCCCTCACATTGAAGAATTAACACAGAAATTGAGTCGCTATGAAATATTATGGGTTCTATGACTTCTCCTTCTAAATCGAGTAACGTTTCTATGGAAACGAAAGGATTTTCTTTTGCGATACGAGTATCTCCTTCTCGATGCACTATTCCTTCTTTATTGCATCCCTAGGCTCCCTCACATTGAAGAATTAACACAGCAATTGAGTCGCTATGAAATACTATGGGTTCTATGACTTCTCCTTCTAAATCGAGTAACGTTTCTATGGAAACGAAAGGATTTTCTTTTGGGATACGAGTATCTCCTTCTCGATGCACTAATCCTTCTTTATTGCATCCTAGCTCCCTCACATTGAAGAATTAACACAGAAATTGAGTCGCTATGAAATACTATGGGTTCTATGACTTCTCCTTCTAATTCGAGTAACGTTTCTATGGAAACGAAAAGGATTTTCTTTTGCGATACGAGTATCTCCTTCTCGATGCACTATTCTTTCTTTATTTGCATCCCTAGCTCCCTCACATTGAAGAATTAACACAGAAATTGAGTCGCTATGCAATACTATGTGTTCTATGACTTCTCCTTCTAAATCGAGTATCGTTTCTATGGAAACGAAAGGATTTTCTTTTGGGATACGACAATCTCATTTCCGATCCACTCATGCTTCTTTACTGCATCCCTCACTCCCACAAATTGACGAATTAACACAGCAATTGCGTCGCAATGAAATACTATGGGGTTCTATGACTTCTCCCTGTAAATCGAGTATCGTTTCTATGGAAACGACTGGCTTTTCCTTTCGCGATACGAGTATCTCCTTCTCGATGCACTATTCCTTCTTTATTGCATCCCTAGCTCCCTCACATTGAAGAATTAACACAGAAATTGAGTCGCTATGAAATACTATGGTTCTATGACTTCTCTTTCTAAATCGAGTAACGTTTCTATGGAAACGAAAGGATTTTCTTTTGCGATACGAGTATATCCTTCTCTATGCACTATTCCTTCTTTATTGCATCCCTAGCTCCCTCACATTGAAGAATTAACACAGAAATTGAGTCGCTATGATATACTATGGGTTTTATGACTTTCCTTCTAAATCGAGTAACGTTTCTATGGAAACGAAAGGATTTTCTTTTGCGATACGAGTATCTCCTTCTCGATGCACTATTCCTTCTTTATTGCATCCCTAGCTCCCTCACATTGAAGAATTAACACAGCAATTGAGTCGCTATGAAATACTATGGGTTCTATGACTTCTCCTTCTAAATCGAGTAACGTTTCTATGGAAACGAATGGATTTTCTTTTGGGATACGAGTATCTCCTTCTCGATGCACTATTCCTTCTTTATTGCATCCTAGCTCCCTCACATTGAAGAATTAACACAGAAATTGAGTCGCTATGAAATACTATGGGTTCTATGACTTCTCCTTCTAAATCGAGTAACGTTTCTATGGAAACGAAAGGATTTTTCTTTTGCGATACGAGTATCTCCTTCTCGATGCACTATTCCTTCTTTATTGCATCCCCTAGCTCCCTCACATTGAAGAATTAACACAGAAATTGAGTCGCTATGCAATACTATGTGTTCTATGACTTCTCCTTCTAAATCGAGTATCGTTTCTATGGAAACGAAAGGATTTTCTTTTGGGATACGACAATCTCATTTCCGATCCACTCATCCTTCTTTACTGCATCCCTCACTCCCACAATTTGACGAATTAACACAGCAATTGCGTCGCAATGAAATACTATGGGTTCTATGACTTCTCCTTCTGAATCGAGTATCGTTTCTATGGAAACGACTGGCTTTTCTTTTGCGATACGAGTATCTCCTTCTCGATGCACTATTCCTTCTTCATTGCATCCCTAGCTCCCTCACATTGAAGAATTAACACAGCAATTGAATCGCTATGAAATACTATGGGTTCGGGTTCTATGACTTCTCCTTCTAAATCGAGTAACGTTTCTATGGAAACGAAAGGATTTTCTTTTGGGATACGAGTATCTCCTTCTCGATGCACTATTCCTTCTTTATTGCATCCCTAGCTCCCTCACATTGAAGAATTAACACAGAAATTGAGTCGCTATGAAATACTATTGGTTCTATGACTTCTCCTTCTAAATCGAGTAACGTTTCTATGGAAACGAAAGGATTTTCTTTTGCGATACGAGTATCTCCTTCTCGATGCACTATTCCTTCTTTATTGCATCCCTAGCTCCCTCACATTGAAGAATTAACACAGAAATTGAGTCGCTATGCAATACTATGTGTTCTATGACTTCTCCTTCTAAATCGAGTATCGTTTCTATGGAAACGAAAGGATTTTCTTTTGGGACACGACAATCTCATTTCCGATCCACTCATCCTTCTTTACTGCATCCCTCACTCCCACAAATTGACGAATTAACACAGCAATTGCGTCGCAATGAAATACTATGGGTTCTATGACTTCTCCTTCTAAATCGAGTATCGTTTCTATGGAAACGACTGGCTTTTCTTTTGCGATACGAGTATCTCCCTCTCGATGCACTATTCCTTCTTTATAGCATCCCTAGCTCCCTCACATTGAAGAATTAACACAGAAATTGAGTCGCTATGAAATACTATGTGTTCTATGACTTCTCCTTCTAAATCGAGTATCGTTTCTATGGAAACGAAAGGATTTTCTTTTGGGATACGACAATCTCATTTCCGATCCACTGATCCTTCTTTACTGCATCCCTCACTCCCACAAATTGACGAATTAACACAGCAATTGCGTCGCAATGAAATACTATGGGTTCTATGACTTCTCCTTCTAAATCGAGTATCGTTTCTATGGAAACGACTGGCTTTTCTTTTGCGATACGAGTATCTGCTTCTCGATGCACTTTTCCTTCTTTATTGCATCCCTAGCACCCTCACATTGACGAATTAACACAGAAATTGAGTCGCTATGAAATACTATGGGTTCTATGACTTCTCCTTCTAAATCGAGTAACGTTTCTATGGAAACGAAAGGATTTTCTTTTGCGATACGAGTATCTCCTTCTCGATGCACTATTCCTTCTTTATTGCATCCCTAGCTCCCTCACATTGAAGAATTAACACAGCAATTGAGTCGCTATGAAATACTATGGGTTCTATGACTTCTCCTTCTAAATCGAGTAACGTTTCTATGGAAACGAAAGGATTTTCTTTTGGGATACGAGTATCTCCTTCTCGATGCACTATTTCTTCTTTATTGCATCCCTAGCTCCCTCACATTGAAGAATTAACACAGAAATTGAGTCGCTATGAAATACTATGGGTTCTATGACTTCTCCTTCTAAATCGAGTAACGTTTCTATGGAAACGAAAGGATTTTCTTTTGCGATACGAGTATCTCCTTCTCGATGCACTATTCCTTCTTTATTGCATCCCTAGCTCCCTCACATTGAAGAATTAACACAGAAATTGAGTCGCTATGAAATACTATGTGTTCTATGACTTCTCCATCTAAATCGAGTATCGTTTCTATGGAAACGAAAGGATTTTCTTTTGGGATACGACAATCTCATTTCCGATCCACTCATCCTTCTTTACTGCATCCCTCACTCCCACAAATTGACGAATTAACACAGCAATTGCGTCACAATGAAATACTATGGGTTCTATGACTTCTCCTTCTAAATCGAGTATCGTTTCTATGGAAACGACTGGCTTTTCCTTTGCGATACGAGTATCTCCTTCTCGATGCACTATTCCTTCTTTATTGCATCCCTAGCTCCCTCACATTGAAGAATTAACACAGAAATTGAGTCGCTATGAAATACTATGGGTTCTATGACTTCTCCTTCTAAATCGAGTAACGTTTCTATGGAAACGAAAGGATTTTCTTTTGCGATACGAGTATCTCCTTCTCGATGCACTATTCCTTCTTTATTGCATCCCTAGCTCCCTCACATTGAAGAATTAACACAGAAATTGAGTCGCTATGAAATACTATGTGTTCTATGACTTCTCCTTCTAAATCGAGTATCGTTTCTATGGAAACGAAAGGATTTTCTTTTGGGATACGAAAATCTAATTTCCGATCCACTCATCCTTCTTTACTGCATCCCTCACTCCCACAAATTGACGAATTAACACAGCAATTGCGTCGCAATGAAATACTATGGGTTCTATGACTTCTCCTTCTAAATCGAGTATCGTTTCTATGGAAACGACTGGCTTTTCTTTTGCGATACGAGTATCTCCTTCTCGATGCACTATTCCTTCTTTACTGCATCCCTAGCTCCCTCACATTGAAGAAATAACACAGAAATTGAGTCGCTATGAAATACTATGGGTTCTATGACTTCTCCTTCTAAATCGAGTAACGTTTCTATGGAAACGACTGGCTTTTCTTTTGCGATACGAGTATCTCCTTCTCGATGCACTATTCCTTCTTTATTGCATCCCTAGCTCCCTCACATTGAAGAATTAACACAGAAATTGAGTCGCTATGAAATACTATGGGTTCTATGACTTCTCCTTCTAAATCGAGTAACGTTTCTATGGAAACGAAAGGATTTTCTTTTGCGATACGAGTATCTCCTTCTCGATGCACTATTCCTTCTTTATTGCATCCCTAGCTCCCTCATATTGAAGAATTAACACAGAAATTGAGTCGCTATGAAATACTATGTGTTCTATGACTTCTCCTTCTAAATCGAGTATCGTTTCTATGGAAACGAAAGGATTTTCTTTTGGGATACGACAATCTAATTTCCGATCCACTCATCCTTCTTTACTGCATCCCTCACTCCCACAAATTGACGAATTAACACAGCAATTGCGTCGCAATGAAATACTATGGGTTCTATGACTTCTCCTTCTAAATCGAGCATCGTTTCTATGGAAACGACTGGCTTTTCTTTTGCGATACGAGTATCTCCTTCTCGATGCACTATTCCTTCTTTACTGCATCCCTAGCTCCCTCACATTGAAGAATTAACACAGGAATTGAGTCGCTATGAAATACTATGGGTTCTATGACTTCTCCTTCTAAATCGAGTAACGTTTCTATGGAAACGAAAGAATTTTCTTTTGCGATACGAGTATCTCCTTCTCGATGCACTATTCCTTCTTTATTGCATCCCTAGCTCTCTCACATTGACGAATTAACACAGAAATTGAGTCGCTATGAAATACTATGTGTTCCATGAATTCTCCTTCTAAATCGAGTATCGTTTCTATGGATACGAAAGGATTTTCTTTTGGGATACGACAATCTCATTTCCGATCCACTCATCCTTCTTTACTGCATCCCTCGCTCCCACAAATTGACGAATTAACACAGCAATTGCGTCGCAATGAAATACTATGGGTTCTATGACTTCTCCTTCTAAATCGAGTATCGTTTCTATGTAAACGACTGGCTTTGCTTTTGCGATACGAGTATCTCCTTCTCGATGCACTATTCCTTCTTTATTGCATCCCTAGCTCCCTCACATTGAAGAATTAACACAGAAATTGAGTCGCTATGAAATACTATGGGTTCTATGACTTCTCCTTCTAAATCGAGTAACGTTTCTATGGAAACGAAAGGATTTTCTTTTGCGATACGAGTATCTCCTTCTCGATGCACTATTCCTTCTTTATTGCATCCCTAGCTCCCTCACATTGAAGAATTAACACAGAAATTGAGTCGCTATGAAATACTATGGGTTCTATGATTTCTCCTTCTAAATCGAGTAACGTTTCTATGGAAACGAAAGGATTTTCTTTTGCGATACGAGTATCTCCTTCTCGATGCACTATTCCTTCTTTATTGCATCCCTAGCTCCCTCACATTGAAGAATCAACACAGAAATTGAGTCGCTATGAAATACTATGGGTTCTATGACTTCTCCTTCTAAATCGAGTAACGTTTCTATGGAAACGAAAGGATTTTCTTTTGCGAAACGAGTATCTCCTTCTCGATGCACTATTCCTTCTTTATTGCATCCCTAGCTCCCTCACATTGAAGAATTAACACAGAAATTGAGTCGCTATGATATACTATGTGTTCTATGACTTCACCTTCTAAATCGAGTATCGTTTCTATGGAAACGAAAGGATTTTCATTTGGCATACGACAATCTCATTTCCGATCCACTCATCCTTCTTTACTGCACCCTCACTCCCACAAATTGACGAATTAACACAGCAATTGCGTCGCAATGAAATACTATGGGTTCTATGACTTCTCCTTCTAAATCGAGTATCGTTTCTATGGAAACGACTGGCTTTTCTTTTGCGATACGAGTATCTCCTTCTCGATGAACTATTCCTTCTTTATTGCATCCCTAGCTCCCTCACATTGAAGAATTAACACAGAAATTGAGTCGCTATGAAATACTATGGGTTCTATGACTTCTCTTTCTAAATCGAGTAACGTTGCTATGGAAACGAAAGGATTTTCTTTTGGGATACGAGTATCTCCTTCTCGATGCACTATTCCTTCTTTATTGCATCCCTAGCTCCCTCACATTGAAGAATTAACACAGAAATTGAGTTCGTATGAAATACTATGGGTTCTATGACTTCTCTTTCTAAATCGAGTAACGTTTCTATGGAAACGAAAGGATTTTCTTTTGCGATACGAGTATCTCCTTCTCTATGCACTATTCCTTCTTTATTGCATCCCTAGCTCCCTCACATTGAAGAATTAACACAGAAATTGAGTCGCTATGAAATATTATGGGTTCTATGACTTCTCCTTCTAAATCGAGTAACGTTTCTATGGAAACGAAAGGATTTTCTTTTGCGATACGAGTATCTCCTTCTCGATGCACTATTCCTTCTTTATTGCATCCCTAGCTCCCTCACATTGAAGAATTAACACAGCAATTGAGTCGCTATGAAATACTATGGGTTCTATGACTTCTCCTTCTAAATCGAGTAACGTTTCTATGGAAACGAAAGGATTTTCTTTTGGGATACGAGTATCTCCTTCTCGATGCACTAATCCTTCTTTATTGCATCCCTAGCTCCCTCACATTGAAGAATTAACACAGAAATTGAGTCGCTATGAAATACTATGGGTTCTATGACTTCTCCTTCTAAATCGAGTAACGTTTCTATGGAAACGAAAGGATTTTCTTTTGCGATACGAGTATCTCCTTCTCGATGCACTATTCTTTCTTTATTGCATCCCTAGCTCCCTCACATTGAAGAATTAACACAGAAATTGAGTCGCTATGCAATACTATGTGTTCTATGACTTCTCCTTCTAAATCGAGTATCGTTTCTATGGAAACGAAAGGATTTTCTTTTGGGATACGACAATCTCATTTCCGATCCACTCATACTTCTTTACTGCATCCCTCACTCCCACAAATTGACGAATTAACACAGCAATTGCGTCGCAATGAAATACTATGGGTTCTATGACTTCTCCCTGTAAATCGAGTATCGTTTCTATGGAAACGACTGGCTTTTCTTTCGCGATACGAGTATCTCCTTCTCGATGCACTATTCCTTCTTTATTGCATCCCTAGCTCCCTCACATTGAAGAATTAACACAGAAATTGAGTCGCTATGAAATACTATGGGTTCTATGACTTCTCTTTCTAAATCGAGTAACGTTTCTATGGAAACGAAAGGATTTTCTTTTGCGATACGAGTATATCCTTCTCTATGCACTATTCCTTCTTTATTGCATCCCTAGCTCCCTCACATTGAAGAATTAACACAGAAATTGAGTCGCTATGATATACTATGGGTTTTATGACTTTTCCTTCTAAATCGAGTAACGTTTCTATGGAAACGAAAGGATTTTCTTTTGCGATACGAGTATCTCCTTCTCGATGCACTATTCCTTCTTTATTGCATCCCTAGCTCCCTCACATTGAAGAATTAACACAGCAATTGAGTCGCTATGAAATACTATGGGTTCTATGACTTCTCCTTCTAAATCGAGTATCGTTTCTATGGAAACGAAAGGATTTTCTTTTGGGATACGACAATCTCATTTCCGATCCACTCATCCTTCTTTACTGCATCCCTCACTCCCACAATTTGACGAATTAACACAGCAATTGCGTCGCAATGAAATACTATGGGTTCTATGACTTCTCCTTCTGAATCGAGTATCGTTTCTATGGAAACGACTGGCTTTTCTTTTGCGATACGAGTATCTCCTTCTCGATGCACTATTCCTTCTTCATTGCATCCCTAGCTCCCTCACATTGAAGAATTAACACAGCAATTGAATCGCTATGAAATACTATGGGTTCTATGACTTCTCCTTCTAAATCGAGTAACGTTTCTATGGAAACGAAAGGATTTTCTTTTGGGATACGAGTATCTCCTTCTCGATGCACTATTCCTTCTTTATTGCATCCCTAGCTCCCTCACATTGAAGAATTAACACAGAAATTGAGTCGCTATGAAATACTATTGGTTCTATGACTTCTCCTTCTAAATCGAGTAACGTTTCTATGGAAACGAAAGGATTTTCTTTTGCGATACGAGTATCTCCTTCTCGATGCACTATTCCTTCTTTATTGCATCCCTAGCTCCCTCACATTGAAGAATTAACACAGAAATTGAGTCGCTATGCAATACTATGTGTTCTATGACTTCTCCTTCTAAATCGAGTATCGTTTCTATGGAAACGAAAGGATTTTCTTTTGGGACACGACAATCTCATTTCCGATCCACTCATCCTTCTTTACTGCATCCCTCACTCCCACAAATTGACGAATTAACACAGCAATTGCGTCGCAATGAAATACTATGGGTTCTATGACTTCTCCTTCTAAATCGAGTATCGTTTCTATGGAAACGACTGGCTTTTCTTTTGCGATACGAGTATCTCCCTCTCGATGCACTATTCCTTCTTTATAGCATCCCTAGCTCCCTCACATTGAAGAATTAACACAGAAATTGAGTCGCTATGAAATACTATGTGTTCTATGACTTCTCCTTCTAAATCGAGTATCGTTTCTATGGAAACGAAAGGATTTTCTTTTGGGATACGACAATCTCATTTCCGATCCACTGATCCTTCTTTACTGCATCCCTCACTCCCACAAATTGACGAATTAACACAGCAATTGCGTCGCAATGAAATACTATGGGTTCTATGACTTCTCCTTCTAAATCGAGTATCGTTTCTATGGAAACGACTGGCTTTTCTTTTGCGATACGAGTATCTGCTTCTCGATGCACTTTTCCTTCTTTATTGCATCCCTAGCACCCTCACATTGACGAATTAACACAGAAATTGAGTCGCTATGAAATACTATGGGTTCTATGACTTCTCCTTCTAAATCGAGTAACGTTTCTATGGAAACGAAAGGATTTTCTTTTGCGATACGAGTATCTCCTTCTCGATGCACTATTCCTTCTTTATTGCATCCCTAGCTCCCTCACATTGAAGAATTAACACAGCAATTGAGTCGCTATGAAATACTATGGGTTCTATGACTTCTCCTTCTAAATCGAGTAACGTTTCTATGGAAACGAAAGGATTTTCTTTTGGGATACGAGTATCTCCTTCTCGATGCACTATTTCTTCTTTATTGCATCCCTAGCTCCCTCACATTGAAGAATTAACACAGAAATTGAGTTCGTATGAAATACTATGGGTTCTATGACTTCTCTTTCTAAATCGAGTAACGTTTCTATGGAAACGAAAGGATTTTCTTTTGCGATACGAGTATCTCCTTCTCTATGCACTATTCCTTCTTTATTGCATCCCTAGCTCCCTCACATTGAAGAATTAACACAGAAATTGAGTCGCTATGAAATATTATGGGTTCTATGACTTCTCCTTCTAAATCGAGTAACGTTTCTATGGAAACGAAAGGATTTTCTTTTGCGATACGAGTATCTCCTTCTCGATGCACTATTCCTTCTTTATTGCATCCCTAGCTCCCTCACATTGAAGAATTAACACAGCAATTGAGTCGCTATGAAATACTATGGGTTCTATGACTTCTCCTTCTAAATCGAGTAACGTTTCTATGGAAACGAAAGGATTTTCTTTTGGGATACGAGTATCTCCTTCTCGATGCACTAATCCTTCTTTATTGCATCCCTAGCTCCCTCACATTGAAGAATTAACACAGAAATTGAGTCGCTATGAAATACTATGGGTTCTATGACTTCTCCTTCTAAATCGAGTAACGTTTCTATGGAAACGAAAGGATTTTCTTTTGCGATACGAGTATCTCCTTCTCGATGCACTATTCTTTCTTTATTGCATCCCTAGCTCCCTCACATTGAAGAATTAACACAGAAATTGAGTCGCTATGCAATACTATGTGTTCTATGACTTCTCCTTCTAAATCGAGTATCGTTTCTATGGAAACGAAAGGATTTTCTTTTGGGATACGACAATCTCATTTCCGATCCACTCATACTTCTTTACTGCATCCCTCACTCCCACAAATTGACGAATTAACACAGCAATTGCGTCGCAATGAAATACTATGGGTTCTATGACTTCTCCCTGTAAATCGAGTATCGTTTCTATGGAAACGACTGGCTTTTCTTTCGCGATACGAGTATCTCCTTCTCGATGCACTATTCCTTCTTTATTGCATCCCTAGCTCCCTCACATTGAAGAATTAACACAGAAATTGAGTCGCTATGAAATACTATGGGTTCTATGACTTCTCTTTCTAAATCGAGTAACGTTTCTATGGAAACGAAAGGATTTTCTTTTGCGATACGAGTATATCCTTCTCTATGCACTATTCCTTCTTTATTGCATCCCTAGCTCCCTCACATTGAAGAATTAACACAGAAATTGAGTCGCTATGATATACTATGGGTTTTATGACTTTTCCTTCTAAATCGAGTAACGTTTCTATGGAAACGAAAGGATTTTCTTTTGCGATACGAGTATCTCCTTCTCGATGCACTATTCCTTCTTTATTGCATCCCTAGCTCCCTCACATTGAAGAATTAACACAGCAATTGAGTCGCTATGAAATACTATGGGTTCTATGACTTCTCCTTCTAAATCGAGTATCGTTTCTATGGAAACGAAAGGATTTTCTTTTGGGATACGACAATCTCATTTCCGATCCACTCATCCTTCTTTACTGCATCCCTCACTCCCACAATTTGACGAATTAACACAGCAATTGCGTCGCAATGAAATACTATGGGTTCTATGACTTCTCCTTCTGAATCGAGTATCGTTTCTATGGAAACGACTGGCTTTTCTTTTGCGATACGAGTATCTCCTTCTCGATGCACTATTCCTTCTTCATTGCATCCCTAGCTCCCTCACATTGAAGAATTAACACAGCAATTGAATCGCTATGAAATACTATGGGTTCTATGACTTCTCCTTCTAAATCGAGTAACGTTTCTATGGAAACGAAAGGATTTTCTTTTGGGATACGAGTATCTCCTTCTCGATGCACTATTCCTTCTTTATTGCATCCCTAGCTCCCTCACATTGAAGAATTAACACAGAAATTGAGTCGCTATGAAATACTATTGGTTCTATGACTTCTCCTTCTAAATCGAGTAACGTTTCTATGGAAACGAAAGGATTTTCTTTTGCGATACGAGTATCTCCTTCTCGATGCACTATTCCTTCTTTATTGCATCCCTAGCTCCCTCACATTGAAGAATTAACACAGAAATTGAGTCGCTATGCAATACTATGTGTTCTATGACTTCTCCTTCTAAATCGAGTATCGTTTCTATGGAAACGAAAGGATTTTCTTTTGGGACACGACAATCTCATTTCCGATCCACTCATCCTTCTTTACTGCATCCCTCACTCCCACAAATTGACGAATTAACACAGCAATTGCGTCGCAATGAAATACTATGGGTTCTATGACTTCTCCTTCTAAATCGAGTATCGTTTCTATGGAAACGACTGGCTTTTCTTTTGCGATACGAGTATCTCCCTCTCGATGCACTATTCCTTCTTTATAGCATCCCTAGCTCCCTCACATTGAAGAATTAACACAGAAATTGAGTCGCTATGAAATACTATGTGTTCTATGACTTCTCCTTCTAAATCGAGTATCGTTTCTATGGAAACGAAAGGATTTTCTTTTGGGATACGACAATCTCATTTCCGATCCACTGATCCTTCTTTACTGCATCCCTCACTCCCACAAATTGACGAATTAACACAGCAATTGCGTCGCAATGAAATACTATGGGTTCTATGACTTCTCCTTCTAAATCGAGTATCGTTTCTATGGAAACGACTGGCTTTTCTTTTGCGATACGAGTATCTGCTTCTCGATGCACTTTTCCTTCTTTATTGCATCCCTAGCACCCTCACATTGACGAATTAACACAGAAATTGAGTCGCTATGAAATACTATGGGTTCTATGACTTCTCCTTCTAAATCGAGTAACGTTTCTATGGAAACGAAAGGATTTTCTTTTGCGATACGAGTATCTCCTTCTCGATGCACTATTCCTTCTTTATTGCATCCCTAGCTCCCTCACATTGAAGAATTAACACAGCAATTGAGTCGCTATGAAATACTATGGGTTCTATGACTTCTCCTTCTAAATCGAGTAACGTTTCTATGGAAACGAAAGGATTTTCTTTTGGGATACGAGTATCTCCTTCTCGATGCACTATTTCTTCTTTATTGCATCCCTAGCTCCCTCACATTGAAGAATTAACACAGAAATTGAGTCGCTATGAAATACTATGGGTTCTATGACTTCTCCTTCTAAATCGAGTAACGTTTCTATGGAAACGAAAGGATTTTCTTTTGCGATACGAGTATCTCCTTCTCGATGCACTATTCCTTCTTTATTGCATCCCTAGCTCCCTCACATTGAAGAATTAACACAGAAATTGAGTCGCTATGAAATACTATGTGTTCTATGACTTCTCCATCTAAATCGAGTATCGTTTCTATGGAAACGAAAGGATTTTCTTTTGGGATACGACAATCTCATTTCCGATCCACTCATCCTTCTTTACTGCATCCCTCACTCCCACAAATTGACGAATTAACACAGCAATTGCGTCACAATGAAATACTATGGGTTCTATGACTTCTCCTTCTAAATCGAGTATCGTTTCTATGGAAACGACTGGCTTTTCCTTTGCGATACGAGTATCTCCTTCTCGATGCACTATTCCTTCTTTATTGCATCCCTAGCTCCCTCACATTGAAGAATTAACACAGAAATTGAGTCGCTATGAAATACTATGGGTTCTATGACTTCTCCTTCTAAATCGAGTAACGTTTCTATGGAAACGAAAGGATTTTCTTTTGCGATACGAGTATCTCCTTCTCGATGCACTATTCCTTCTTTATTGCATCCCTAGCTCCCTCACATTGAAGAATTAACACAGAAATTGAGTCGCTATGAAATACTATGTGTTCTATGACTTCTCCTTCTAAATCGAGTATCGTTTCTATGGAAACGAAAGGATTTTCTTTTGGGATACGACAATCTAATTTCCGATCCACTCATCCTTCTTTACTGCATCCCTCACTCCCACAAATTGACGAATTAACACAGCAATTGCGTCGCAATGAAATACTATGGGTTCTATGACTTCTCCTTCTAAATCGAGTATCGTTTCTATGGAAACGACTGGCTTTTCTTTTGCGATACGAGTATCTCCTTCTCGATGCACTATTCCTTCTTTACTGCATCCCTAGCTCCCTCACATTGAAGAAATAACACAGAAATTGAGTCGCTATGAAATACTATGGGTTCTATGACTTCTCCTTCTAAATCGAGTAACGTTTCTATGGAAACGACTGGCTTTTCTTTTGCGATACGAGTATCTCCTTCTCGATGCACTATTCCTTCTTTATTGCATCCCTAGCTCCCTCACATTGAAGAATTAACACAGAAATTGAGTCGCTATGAAATACTATGGGTTCTATGACTTCTCCTTCTAAATCGAGTAACGTTTCTATGGAAACGAAAGGATTTTCTTTTGCGATACGAGTATCTCCTTCTCGATGCACTATTCCTTCTTTATTGCATCCCTAGCTCCCTCATATTGAAGAATTAACACAGAAATTGAGTCGCTATGAAATACTATGTGTTCTATGACTTCTCCTTCTAAATCGAGTATCGTTTCTATGGAAACGAAAGGATTTTCTTTTGGGATACGACAATCTAATTTCCGATCCACTCATCCTTCTTTACTGCATCCCTCACTCCCACAAATTGACGAATTAACACAGCAATTGCGTCGCAATGAAATACTATGGGTTCTATGACTTCTCCTTCTAAATCGAGCATCGTTTCTATGGAAACGACTGGCTTTTCTTTTGCGATACGAGTATCTCCTTCTCGATGCACTATTCCTTCTTTACTGCATCCCTAGCTCCCTCACATTGAAGAATTAACACAGAAATTGAGTCGCTATGAAATACTATGGGTTCTATGACTTCTCCTTCTAAATCGAGTAACGTTTCTATGGAAACGAAAGAATTTTCTTTTGCGATACGAGTATCTCCTTCTCGATGCACTATTCCTTCTTTATTGCATCCCTAGCTCCCTTATATTGAAGAATTAACACAGAAATTGAGTCGCTATGAAATACTATGGGTTCTATGATTTCTCCTTCTAAATCGAGTAACGTTTCTATGGAAACGAAAGGATTTTCTTTTGCGATACGAGTATCTCCTTCTCGATGCACTATTCCTTCTTTATTGCATCCCTAGCTCCCTCACATTGAAGAATTAACACAGAAATTGAGTCGCTATGAAATACTATGGGTTCTATGACTTCTCCTTCTAAATCGAGTAACGTTTCTATGGAAACGAAAGGATTTTCTTTTGCGAAACGAGTATCTCCTTCTCGATGCACTATTCCTTCTTTATTGCATCCCTAGCTCCCTCACATTGAAGAATTAACACAGAAATTGAGTCGCTATGAAATACTATGGGTTCTATGACTTCTCCTTCTAAATCGAGTAACGTTTCTATGGAAACGAAAGGATTTTCTTTTGCGATACGAGTATCTCCTTCTCGATGCACTATTCCTTCTTTATTGCATCCCTAGCTCCCTCACATTGAAGAATTAACACAGAAATTGAGTCGCTATGCAATACTATGTGTTCTATGACTTCTCCTTCTAAATCGAGTATCGTTTCTATGGAAACGAAAGGATTTTCTTTTGGGATACGACAATCTCATTTCCGATCCACTCATCCTTCTTTACTGCATCCCTCACTCCCACAATTTGACGAATTAACACAGCAATTGCGTCGCAATGAAATACTATGGGTTCTATGACTTCTCCTTCTGAATCGAGTATCGTTTCTATGGAAACGACTGGCTTTTCTTTTGCGATACGAGTATCTCCTTCTCGATGCACTATTCCTTCTTTATTGCATCCCTAGCTCCCTCACATTGAAGAATTAACACAGCAATTGAATCGCTATGAAATACTATGGGTTCTATGACTTCTCCTTCTAAATCGAGTAACGTTTCTATGGAAACGAAAGGATTTTCTTTTGGGATACGAGTATCTCCTTCTCGATGCACTATTCCTTCTTTATTGCATCCCTAGCTCCCTCACATTGAAGAATTAACACAGAAATTGAGTCGCTATGAAATACTATGGGTTCTATGACTTCTCCTTCTAAATCGAGTAACGTTTCTATGGAAACGAAAGGATTTTCTTTTGCGATACGAGTATCTCCTTCTCGATGCACTATTCCTTCTTTATTGCATCCCTAGCTCCCTCACATTGAAGAATTAACACAGAAATTGAGTCGCTATGCAATACTATGTGTTCTATGACTTCTCCTTCTAAATCGAGTATCGTTTCTATGGAAACGAAAGGATTTTCTTTTGGGACACGACAATCTCATTTCCGATCCACTCATCCTTCTTTACTGCATCCCTCACTCCCACAAATTGACGAATTAACACAGCAATTGCGTCGCAATGAAATACTATGGGTTCTATGACTTCTCCTTCTAAATCGAGTATCGTTTCTATGGAAACGACTGGCTTTTCTTTTGCGATACGAGTATCTCCCTCTCGATGCACTATTCCTTCTTTATAGCATCCCTAGCTCCCTCACATTGAAGAATTAACACAGAAATTGAGTCGCTATGAAATACTATGTGTTCTATGACTTCTCCTTCCAAATCGAGTATCGTTTCTATGGAAACGAAAGGATTTTCTTTTGGGATACGAGAATCTCATTTCCGATCCACTGATCCTTCTTTACTGCATCCCTTACTCCCACAAATTGACGAATTAACACAGCAATTGCGTCGCAATGAAATACTATGGGTTCTATGACTTCTCCTTCTAAATCGAGTATCGTTTCTATGGAAACGACTGGCTTTTCTTTTGCGATACGAGTATCTGCTTCTCGATGCACTTTTCCTTCTTTATTGCATCCCTAGCACCCTCACATTGACGAATTAACACAGAAATTGAGTCGCTATGAAATACTATGGGTTCTATGACTTCTCCTTCTAAATCGAGTAACGTTTCTATGGAAACGAAAGGATTTTCTTTTGGGATACGAGTATCTCCTTCTCGATGCACTATTCCTTCTTTATTGCATCCCTAGCTCCCTCACATTGAAGAATTAACACAGAAATTGAGTCGCTATGAAATACTATGGGTTCTATGACTTCTCCTTCTAAATCCAGTAACGTTTCTATGGAAACGAAAGGATTTTCTTTTGCGATACGAGTATCTCCTTCTCGATGCACTATTCCTTCTTTATTGCATCCCTAGCTCCCTCACATTGAAGAATTAACACAGCAATTGAGTCGCTATGAAATACTATGGGTTCTATGACTTCTCCTTCTAAATCGAGTAACGTTTCTATGGAAACGAAAGGATTTTCTTTTGGGATACGAGTATCTCCTTCTCGATGCACTATTCCTTCTTTATTGCATCCCTAGCTCCCCTCACATTGAAGAATTAACACAGAAATTGAGTCGCTATGAAATACTATGGGTTCTATGACTTCTCCTTCTAAATCGAGTAACGTTTCTATGGAAACGAAAGGATTTTCTTTTGCGATACGAGTATCTCCTTCTCGATGCACTATTCCTTCTTTATTGCATCCCTAGCTCCCTCACATTGAAGAATTAACACAGAAATTGAGTCGCTATGAAATACTATGTGTTCTATGACTTCTCCTTCTATATCGAGTATCGTTTCTATGGAAACGAAAGGATTTTCTTTTGGGATACGACAATCTCATTTCCGATCCACTCATCTTTCTTTACTGCATCCCTCACTCCCACAAATTGTCGAATTGACACAGCAATTGCGTCGCAATGAAATACTATGGGTTCTATGACTTCTCCTTCTAAATCGAGTATCGTTTCTATGGAAACGACTGGCTTTTCTTTTGCGATACGAGTATCTCCTTCTCGATGCACTATTCCTTCTTTATTGCTCCCTAGCTCCCTCACATTGAAGAATTAACACAGAAATTGAGTCGCTATGAAATACTATGGGTTCTATGACTTCTCCTTCTAAATCGAGTAACGTTTCTATGAAACGAAAGGATTTTCTTTTGCGATACGAGTATCTCCTTCTCGATGCACTATTCCTTCTTTATTGCATCCCTAGCTCCCTCACATTGAAGAATTAACACAGAAATTGAGTCGCTATGAAATACTATGTGTTCTATGACTTCTCCTTCTAAATCGAGTATCGTTTCTATGGAAACGAAAGGATTTTCTTTTGGGATACGACAATCTCATTTCCGATCCACTCATCCTTCTTTACTGCATCCCTCACTCCCACAAATTGACGAATTAACACAGCAATTTGCGTCGCAATGAAATACTATGGGTTCTATGACTTCTCCTTGTAAATCGAGTATCGTTTCTATGGAAACGACTGGCTTTTCTTTTGCGATACGAGTATCTGCTTCTCGATGCACTTTTCCTTCTTTATTGCATCCCTAGCACCCTCACATTGACGAATTAACACAGAAATTGAGTCGCTATGAAATACTATGGGTTCTATGACTTCTCCTTCTAAATCGAGTAACGTTTCTATGGAAACGAAAGGATTTTCTTTTGCGATACGAGTATCTCCTTCTCGATGCACTATTGCTTCTTTTTTGCATCCCTAGCTCCCTCACATTGAAGAATTAACACAGAAATTGAGTCGCTATGAAATACTATGTGTTCTATGACATCTCCTTCTAAATCGAGTATCGTTTCTATGGAAACGAAAGTTTTTTCTTTTGGGATACGACAATCTCATTTCCGATCCACTCATTCTTCTTTACTGCATCCCTCACTCCCACAAATTGACGAATTAACACAGCAATTGCGTCGCAATGAAATACTATGGGTTCTATGACTTCTCCTTCTAAATCGAGTAACGTTTCTATGGAAGCGAAAGGATTTTATTTTGGGATACGAGTATCTCTTTCTCGATGCACTATTCCTTCTTTATTGCATCCCTAGCTCCCTCACATTGAAGAATTAACACAGAAATTGAGTCGCTATGAAATACTATGTGTTCTATGACTTCTCCTTCTAAATCGAGTAACGTTTCTATGGAAACGAAAGGATTTTCTTTTGCGATACGAGTATCTCCTTCTCGATGCACTATTCCTTCTTTATTGCATCCCTAGCTCCCTCACATTGAAGAATTAACACAGAACTTGAGTCGCTATGAAATACTATGGGTTTCTATGACTTCTCCTTCTAAATCGAGTAACGTTTCTATGGAAACGAAAGGATTTTCTTTTGCGATACGAGCATCTCCTTCTCGATGCACTATTCCTTCTTTATTGCATCCCTAGCTCCCTCACATTGAAGAATTAACACAGCAATTGAGTCGCTATGAAATACTATGGGTTCTATGACTTCTCCTTCTAAATCGAGTAACGTTTCTATGGTAACGAAAGGATTTTTCTTTTGGGATACGAGTATCTCCTTCTCGATGCACTATTCCTTCTTTATTGCATCCCTAGCTCCCTCACATTGAAGAATTAACACAGAAATTGAGTCGCTATGAAATACTATGGGTTCTATGACTTCTCCTTCTAAATCGAGTAACGTTTCTATGGAAACGAAAGGATTTTCTTTTGCGATACGAGTATCTCCTTCTCGATGCACTATTCCTTCTTTATTGCATCCCTAGCTCCCTCACATTGAAGAATTAACACAGCAATTGAGTCGCTATGAAATACTATGGGTTCTATGACTTCTCCTTCTAAATCGAGTAACGTTTCTATGGAAACGAAAGGATTTTCTTTTGGGATACGAGTATCTCCTTCTCGATGCACTATTCCGTCTTTATTGCATCCCTAGCTCCCTCACATTGAAGAATTAACACAGAAATTGAGTCGCTATGAAATACTTCGGGTTCTATGACTTCTCCTTCTAAATCGAGTAACGTTTCTATGGAAACGAAAGGATTTTCTTTTGCGATACGAGTATCTCCTTCTCGATGCACTATTCCTTCTTTATTGCATCCCTAGCTCCCTCACATTGAAGAATTAACACAGAAATTGAGTCGCTATGATATACTATGTGTTCTATGACTTCTCCTTCTAAATCGAGTATCGTTTCTATGGAAACGAAAGGATTTTCCTTTGGGATACGACAATCTCATTTCCGATCCACTTCATCCTTCTTTACTGCATCCCTCACTCCACAAATTGACGAATTAACACAACAATTGCGTCGCAATGAAATACTATGGGTTCTATGACTTCTCCTTCTAAATCGAGTATCGTTTCTGTGGAAACGACTGGCTTTTCTTTTGCGATACGAGTATCTCCTTCTCGATGCACTATTCCTTCTTTATTGCATCCCTAGCTCCCTCACATTGAAGAATTAACACAGAAATTGAGTCGCTATGAAATACTATGGGTTCTATGACTTCTCCTTCTAAATCGAGTAACGTTTCTATGGAAACGAAAGGATTTTCTTTTGCGATACTTGTATCTCCTTCTCGATGCACTATTCCTTCTTTATTGCATCCCTAGCTCCCTCACATTGAAGAATTAACACAGAAATTGAGTCGCTATGAAATACTATGTGTTCTATGTCTTCTCCTTCTAAATCGAGTATCGTTTTCTATGGAAACGAAAGGATTTTCTTTTGGGATACGACAATCTAATTTCCGATCCACTCATCCTTCTTTACTGCATCCCTCACTCCACAAATTGACGAATTAACACAGCAATTGCGTCGCAATGAAATACTATGGGTTCTATGACTTCTCCTTCTAAATCGGAGTATCGTTTCTATGGAAACGACTGGCTTTTCTTTTGCGATACGAGTATCTCCTTCTCGATGCACTATTCCTTCTTTACTGCATCCCTAGCTCCCTCACATTGAAGAATGAACACAGAAATTGAGTCGCTATGAAATACTATGGGTTCTATGACTTCTCCTTCTAAATCGAGTAACGTTTCTATGGAAACGAAAGGATTTTCTTTTGCGATACGAGTATCTCCTTCTCGATGCACTATTCCTTCTTTATTGCATCCCTAGCTCCCTCACATTGAAGAATTAACACAGAAATTGAGTCGCTATGAAATACTATGGGTTCTATGACTTCTCCTTCTAAATCGAGTAACGTTTCTATGGAAACGAAAGGATTTTCTTTTGCGAAACGAGTATCTCCTTCTCGATGCACTATTCCTTCTTTATTGCATCCCTAGCTCCCTCACATTGAAGAATTAATACAGAAATTGAGTCGCTATGATATACTATGTGTTCTATGACTTCTCCTTCTAAATCGAGTATCGTTTCTATGGAAACGAAAGGATTTTCTTTTGGGATACGACAATCTCATTTCCGATCCACTCATCCTTCTTTACTGCATCCCTCACTCCCACAAATTGACGAATTAACACAGCAATTGCGTCGCAATGAAATACTATGGGGTTCTATGACTTCTCCTTCTAAATCGAGTATCGTTTCTATGGAAACGACTGGCTTTTCTTTTTGCGATACGAGTATCTCCTTATCGATGCACTATTCCTTCTTTATTGCATCCCTAGCTCCCTCACATTGAAGAATTAACACAGAAATTGAGTCGCTATGAAATACTATGTGTTCTATGACTTCTCCTTCTAAATCGAGTATCGTTTCTATGGAAACGAAAGGATTTTCTTTTGGGATACGACAATCTCATTTCGATCCACTCTTCCTTCTTTACTGCATCCCTCACTCCCACAAATTGACGAATTAACACAGCAATTGCGTCGCAATGAAATACTATGGGTTCTATGACTTCTCCTTCTAAATCGAGTATCGTTTCTATGGAAACGACTGGCTTTTCTTTTGCGATACGAGGTATCTGCTTCTCGATGCACTTTTCCTTCTTTATTGCATCCCTAGCACCCTCACATTGACGAATTAACACAGAAATTGAGTCGCTATGAAATACTATGAGTTCTATGACTTCTCCTTCTAAATCGAGTAACGTTTCTATGGAAACGAAAGGATTTTCTTTTGCGATACGAGTATCTCCTTCTCGATGCACTATTGCTTCTTTTTTGCATCCCTAGCTCCCTCACATTGAAGAATTAACACAGAAATTGAGTCGCTATGAAATACTATGTGTTCTATGACATCTCCTTCTAAATCGAGTATCGTTTCTATGGAAACGAAAGTTTTTTCTTTTGGGATACGACAATCTCATTTCCGATCCACTCATTCTTCTTTACTGCATCCCTCACTCCCACAAATTGACGAATTAACACAGCAATTGCGTCGCAATGAAATACTATGGGTTCTATGACTTCTCCTTCTAAATCGAGTAACGTTTCTATGGAAGCGAAAGGATTTTATTTTGGGATACGAGTATCTCCTTCTCGATGCACTATTCCTTCTTTATTGCATCCCTAGCTCCCTCACATTGAAGAATTAATACAGAAATTGAGTCGCTATGAAATACTATGTGTTCTATGACTTCTCCTTCTAAATCGAGTAACGTTTCTATGGAAACGAAAGGATTTTCTTTTGCGATACGAGTATCTCCTTCTCGATGCACTATTCCTTCTTTATTGCATCCCTAGCTCCCTCACATTGAAGAATTAACACAGAACTTGAGTCGCTATGAAATACTATGGGTTCTATGACTTCTCCTTCTAAATCGAGTAACGTTTCTATGGAAACGAAAGGATTTTCTTTTGCGATACGAGCATCTCCTTCTCGATGCACTATTCCTTCTTTATTGCATCCCTAGCTCCCTCACATTGAAGAATTAACACAGCAATTGAGTCGCTATGAAATACTATGGGTTCTATGACTTCTCCTTCTAAATCGAGTAACGTTTCTATGGAAACGAAAGGATTTTCTTTTGGATACGAGTATCTCCTTCTCGATGCACTATTCCTTCTTTATTGCATCCCTAGCTCCCTCACATTGAAGACTTAACACAGAAATTGAGTCGCTATGAAATACTATGGGTTCTATGACTTCTCCTTCTAAATCGAGTAACGTTTCTATGGAAACGAAAGGATTTTCTTTTGCGATACGAGTATCTCCTTCTCGATGCACTATTCCTTCTTTATTGCATCCCTAGCTCCCTCACATTGAAGAATTAACACAGAAATTGAGTCCCTATGAAATACTATGTGTTCTATGACTTCTCCTTCTAAATCGAGTATCGTTTCTATGGAAACGAAAGGATTTTCTTTTGGGATACGACAATCTCATTTCCGATCCACTCATCCTTCTTTACTGCATCCCTCACTAACACAAATTGACGAATTAACACAACAATTGCGTCGCAATGAAATACTATGGGTTCTATGACTTCTCCTTCTAAATCGAGTATCGTTTCTATGGAAACGACTGGCTTTTCTTTTGCGATACGAGTATCTCCTTCTCGATGCACTATTCCATCTTTATTGCATCCCTAGCTCCCTCACATTGAAGAATTAACACAGAAATTGAGTCGCTATGAAATACTATGGGTTCTATGACTTCTCCTTCTAAATCGAGTAACGTTTCTATGGAAACGAAAGGATTTTCTTTTCCGATACTTGTATCTCCTTCTCGATGCACTATTCCTTCTTTATTGCATCCCTAGCTCCCTCATATTGAAGAATTAACACAGAAATTGAGTCGCTATGAAATACTATGTGTTCTATGTCTTCTCCTTCTAAATCGAGTATCGTTTCTATGGAAACGAAAGGATTTTCTTTTGGGATACGACAATCTAATTTCCGATCCACTCATCCTTCTTTACTGCATCCCTCACTCCCACAAATTGACGAATTAACACAGCAATTGCGTCGCAATGAAATACTATGGGTTCTATGACTTCTCCTTCTAAATCGAGTATCGTTTCTATGGAAACGACTGGCTTTTCTTTTGCGATACGAGTATCTCCTTCTCGATGCACTATTCCTTCTTTATTGCATCCCTAGCTCCCTCACATTGAAGAATTAACACAGAAATTGAGTCGCTATGAAATACTATGGGTTCTATGACTTCTCCTTCTAAATCGAGTAACGTTTCTATGGAAACGAAAGGATTTTCTTTTGGGATACGTGTATCTCCTTCTCGATGCACTATTCCTTCTTTATTGCATCCCTAGCTCCCTCACATTGAAGAATTAACACAGAACTTGAGTCGCTATGAAATACTATGGGTTCTATGACTTCTCCTTCTAAATCGAGTAACGTTTCTATGGAAACGAAAGGATTTTCTTTTGCGATACGAGCATCTCCTTCTCGATGCACTATTCCTTCTTTATTGCATCCCCCTAGCTCCCTCACATTGAAGAATTAACACAGCAATTGAGTCGCTATGAAATACTATGGGTTCTATGACTTCTCCTTCTAAATCGAGTAACGTTTCTATGGAAACGAAAGGATTTTCTTTTGGGATACGAGTATCTCCTTCTCGATGCACTATTCCTTCTTTATTGCATCCCTAGCTCCCTCACATTGAAGACTTAACACAGAAATTGAGTCGCTATGAAATACTATGGGTTCTATGACTTCTCCTTCTAAATCGAGTAACGTTTCTATGGAAACGAAAGGATTTTCTTTTGCGATACGAGTATCTCCTTCTCGATGCACTATTCCTTCTTTATTGCATCCCTAGCTCCCTCACATTGAAGAATTAACACAGCAATTGAGTCGCTATGAAATACTATGGGTTCTATGACTTCTCCTTCTAAATCGAGTAACGTTTCTATGGAAACGAAAGGATTTTCTTTTGGGATACGTGTATCTCCTTCTCGATGCACTATTCCTTCTTTATTGCATCCCTAGCTCCCTCACATTGAAGAATTAACACAGAAATTGAGTCGCTATGAAATACTATGGGTTCTATGACTTCTCCTTCTAAATCGAGTAACGTTTCTATGGAAACGAAATGATTTTCTTTTGCGATACGAGTATCTCCTTCTCGATGCACTATTCCTTCTTTATTGCATCCCTAGCTCCCTCACATTGAAGAATTAACACAGAAATTGAGTCCCTATGAAATACTATGTGTTCTATGACTTCTCCTTCTAAATCGAGTATCGTTTCTATGGAAACGAAAGGATTTTCTTTTGGGATACGACAATCTCATTTCCGATCCACTCATCCTTCTTTACTGCATCCCTCACTCCCACAAATTGACGAATTAACACAACAATTGCGTCGCAATGAAATACTATGGGTTCTATGACTTCTCCTTCTAAATCGAGTATCGTTTCTATGGAAACGACTGGCTTTTCTTTTGCGATACGAGTATCTCCTTCTCGATGCACTATTCCATCTTTATTGCATCCCTAGCTCCCTCACATTGAAGAATTAACACAGAAATTGAGTCGCTATGAAATACTATGGGTTCTATGACTTCTCCTTCTAAATCGAGTAACGTTTCTATGGAAACGAAAGGATTTTCTTTTCCGATACTTGTATCTCCTTCTCGATGCACTATTCCTTCTTTATTGCATCTTTAGCTCCCTCATATTGAAGAATTAACACAGAAATTGAGTCGCTATGAAATACTATGTGTTCTATGTCTTCTCCTTCTAAATCGAGTATCGTTTCTATGGAAACGAAAGGATTTTCTTTTGGGATACGACAATCTAATTTCCGATCCACTCATCCTTCTTTACTGCATCCCTCACTCCCACAAATTGACGAATTAACACAGCAATTGCGTCGCAATGAAATACTATGGGTTCTATTACTTCTCCTTCTAAATCGAGTATCGTTTCTATGGAAACGACTGGCTTTTCTTTTGCGATACGAGTATCTCCTTCTCGATGCACTATTCCTTCTTTACTGCATCCCTAGCTCCCTCACATTGAAGAATTAACACAGAAATTGAGTCGCTATGAAATACTATGGGTTCTATGACTTCTCCTTCTAAATCGAGTAACGTTGCTATGGAAACGAAAGAATTTTCTTTTGCGATACGAGTATCTCCTTCTCGATGCACTATTCCTTCTTTATTGCATCCCTAGCTCCCTCACATTGACGAATTAACACAGAAATTGAGTCGCTATGAAATACTATGTGTTCTATGACTTCTCCTTCTAAATCGAGTATCGTTCCTATGGAAACGAAAGGATTTCTTTTGGGATACGACAATCTCATTTCCGATCCACTCATCCTTCTTTGCTGCATCCCTCACTCCCACAAATTGACGAATTAACACAGCAATTGCGTCGCAATGAAATACTATGGGTTCTATGACTTCTCCTTCTAAATCGAGTATCGTTTCTATGGAAACGACTGGCTTTTCTTTTGCGATACGAGTATCTCCTTCTCGATGCACTATTCCTTCTTTATTGCATCCCTAGCTCCCTCACATTGAAGAATTAACACAGAAATTGAGTCGCTATGAAATACTATGGGTTCTATGACTTCTCCTTCTAAATCGAGTAACGTTTCTATGGAAACGAAAGGATTTTCTTTTGGGATACGTGTATCTCCTTCTCGATGCACTATTCCTTCTTTCTTGCATCCCTAGCTCCCTCACATTGAAGAATTAACACAGAAATTGAGTCGCTATGAAATACTATGGGTTCTATGACTTCTCCTTCTAAATCGAGTAACGTTTCTATGGAAACGAAATGATTTTCTTTTGCGATACGAGTATCTCCTTCTCGATGCACTATTCCTTCTTTATTGCATCCCTAGCTCCCTCACATTGAAGAATTAACACAGAAATTGAGTCGCTATGAAATACTATGTGTTCTATGACTTCTCCTTCTAAATCGAGTATCGTTTCTATGGAAACGAAAGGATTTTCTTTTGGGATACGACAATCTCATTTCCGATCCACTCATCCTTCTTTACTGCATCCCTCACTCCCACAAATTGACGAATTAACACAACAATTGCGTCGCAATGAAATACTATGGGTTCTATGACTTCTCCTTCTAAATCGAGTATCGTTTCTATGGAAACGACTGGCTTTTCTTTTGCGATACGAGTATCTCCTTCTCGATGCACTATTCCATCTTTATTGCATCCCTAGCTCCCTCACATTGAAGAATTAACACAGAAATTGAGTCGCTATGAAATACTATGGGTTCTATGACTTCTCCTTCTAAATCGAGTAACGTTTCTATGGAAACGAAAGGATTTTCTTTTCCGATACTTGTATCTCCTTCTCGATGCACTATTCCTTCTTTATTGCATCCCTAGCTCCCTCATATTGAAGAATTAACACAGAAATTGAGTCGCTATGAAATACTATGTGTTCTATGTCTTCTCCTTCTAAATCGAGTATCGTTTCTATGGAAACGAAAGGATTTTCTTTTGGGATACGACAATCTAATTTCCGATCCACTCATCCTTCTTTACTGCATCCCTCACTCCCACAAATTGACGAATTAACACAGCAATTGCGTCGCAATGAAATACTATGGGTTCTATGACTTCTCCTTCTAAATCGAGTATCGTTTCTATGGAAACGACTGGCTTTTCTTTTGCGATACGAGTATCTCCTTCTCGATGCACTATTCCTTCTTTACTGCATCCCTAGCTCCCTCACATTGAAGAATTAACACAGAAATTGAGTCGCTATGAAATACTATGGGTTCTATGACTTCTCCTTCTAAATCGAGTAACGTTTCTATGGAAACGAAAGAATTTTCTTTTGCGATACGAGTATCTCCTTCTCGATGCACTATTCCTTCTTTATTGCATCCCTAGCTCCCTCACATTGACGAATTAACACAGAAATTGAGTCGCTATGAAATACTATGTGTTCTATGACTTCTCCTTCTAAATCGAGTATCGTTCCTATGGAAACGAAAGGATTTTCTTTTGGGATACGACAATCTCATTTCCGATCCACTCATCCTTCTTTGCTGCATCCCACACTCCCACAAATTGACGAATTAACACAGCAATTGCGTCGCAATGAAATACTATGGGTTCTATGACTTCTCCTTCTAAATCGAGTATCGTTTCTATGGAAACGACTGGCTTTTCTTTTGCGATACGAGTATCTCCTTCTCGATGCACTATTCCTTCCTTATTGCATCCCTAGCTCCCTCACATTGAAGAATTAACACAGAAATTGAGTCGCTATGAAATACTATGGGTTCCATGACTTCTCCTTCTAAACCGAGTAACGTTTCTATGGAAACGAAAGGATTTTCTTTTTCGATACGAGTATCTCCTTCTCGATGCACTATTCCTTCTTTATTGCATCCCTAGCTGCCTCACATTGAAGAATTAACACAGAAATTGAGTCGCTATGAAATACTATGGGTTCTATGATTTCTCCTTCTAAATCGAGTAACGTTTCTATGGAAACGAAAGGGTTTTCTTTTGCGATACGAGTATCTCCTTCTCGATGCACTATTCCTTCTTTATTGCATCCCTAGCTCCCTCACATTGAAGAATTAACACAGAAATTGAGTCGCTATGAAATACTATGGGTTCTATGACTTCTCCTTCTAAATCGAGTAACGTTTCTATGGAAACGAAATGATTTTCTTTTGCGATACGAGTATCTCCTTCTCGATGCACTATTCCTTCTTTATTGCATCCCTAGCTCCCTCACATTGAAGAATTAACACAGAAATTGAGTCGCTATGAAATACTATGTGTTCTATGACTTCTCCTTCTAAATCGAGTATCGTTTCTATGGAAACGAAAGGATTTTCTTTTGGGATACGACAATCTCATTTCCGATCCACTCATCCTTCTTTACTGCATCCCTCACTCCCACAAATTGACGAATTAACACAACAATTGCGTCGCAATGAAATACTGTGGGTTCTATGGCTTCTCCTTCTAAATCGAGTATCGTTTCTATGGAAACGACTGGCTTTTCTTTTGCGATACGAGTATCTCCTTCTCGATGCACTATTCCATCTTTATTGCATCCCTAGCTCCCTCACATTGAAGAATTAACACAGAAATTGAGTCGCTATGAAATACTATGGGTTCTATGACTTCTCCTTCTAAATCGAGTAACGTTTCTATGGAAACGAAAGGATTTTCTTTTCCGATACTTGTATCTCCTTCTCGATGCACTATTCCTTCTTTATTGCATCCCTAGCTCCCTCATATTGAAGAATTAACACAGAAATTGAGTCGCTATGAAATACTATGTGTTCTATGTCTTCTCCTTCTAAATCGAGTATCGTTTCTATGGAAACGAAAGGATTTTCTTTTGGGATACGACAATCTAATTTCCGATCCACTCATCCTTCTTTACTGCATCCCTCACTCCCACAAATTGACGAATTAACACAGCAATTGCGTCGCAATGAAATACTATGGGTTCTATGACTTCTCCTTCTAAATCGAGTATCGTTTCTATGGAAACGACTGGCTTTTCTTTTGCGATACGAGTATCTCCTTCTCGATGCACTATTCCTTCTTTACTGCATCCCTAGCTCCCTCACATTGAAGAATTAACACAGAAATTGAGTCGCTATGAAATACTATGGGTTCTATGACTTCTCCTTCTAAATCGAGTAACGTTTCTATGGAAACGAAAGAATTTTCTTTTGCGATACGAGTATCTCCTTCTCGATGCACTATTCCTTCTTTATTGCATCCCTAGCTCCCTCACATTGACGAATTAACACAGAAATTGAGTCGCTATGAAATACTATGTGTTCTATGACTTCTCCTTCTAAATCGAGTATCGTTCCTATGGAAACGAATGGATTTCCTTTTGGGATACGACAATCTCATTTCCGATCCACTCATCCTTCTTTGCTGCATCCCTCACTCCCACAAATTGACGAATTAACACAGCAATTGCGTCGCAATGAAATACTATGGGTTCTATGACTTCTCCTTCTAAATCGAGTATCGTTTCTATGGCAACGACTGGCTTTTCTTTTGCGATACGAGTATCTCCTTCTCGATGCACTATTCCTTCTTTATTGCATCCCTAGCTCCCTCACATTGAAGAATTAACACAGAAATTGAGTCGCTATGAAATACTATGGGTTCCATGACTTCTCCTTCTAAATCGAGTAACGTTTCGATGGAAACGAAAGGATTTTCTTTTTCGATACGAGTATCTCCTTCTCGATGCACTATTCCTTCTTTATTGCATCCCTAGCTTCCTCACATTGAAGAATTAACACAGAAATTGAGTCGCTATGAAATACTATGGGTTCTATGATTTCTCCTTCTAAATCGAGTAATGTTTCTATGGAAACGAAAGGATTTTCTTTTGCGATACGAGTATCTCCTTCTCGATGCACTATTCCTTCTTTATTGCATCCCTAGCTCCCTCACATTGAAGAATTAACACAGAAATTGAGTCGCTATGAAATACTATGGGTTCTATGACTTCTCCTTCTAAATCGAGTAACGTTTCTATGGAAACGAAAGGATTTTCTTTTGCGAAACGAGTATCTCCTTCTCGATGCACTATTCCTTCTTTATTGCATCCCTAGCTCCCTCACATTGAAGAATTAACACAGAAATTGAGTCGCTATGATATACTATGTGTTCTATGACTTCTCCTTCTAAATCGAGTATCGTTTCTATGGAAACGTAAGGATTTTCATTTGGCATACGACAATCTCATTTCCGATCCACTCATCCTTCTTTACTGCATCCCTCACTCCCACAAATTGACGAATTAACACAGCAATTGCTACGCAATGAAATACTATGGGTTCTATGACTTCTCCTTCTAAATCGAGTATCGTTTCTATGGAAACAACTGGCTTTTCTTTTGCGATACGAGTATCTCCTTCTCGATGCACTATTCCTTCTTTATTGCATCCCTAGCTCCCTCAAATTGAAGAATTAACACAGAAATTGAGTCGCTATGAAATACTATGGGTTCTAGGACTTCTCCTTCTAAATCGAGTAACGTTTCTATGTAAACGAAAGTTATTTTCTTTTGCGATACGAGTATCTCCTTCTCGATGTACTATTCTTTCTTTATTGCATCCCTAGCTCCCTCACATTGAAGAATTAACACACAAATTGAGTCGCTATGAAATACTATGGGTTCTATGACTTCTCCTTCTAAATCGAGAAACATTTCTATGGAAACGAAAGGATTTTCTTTTGGGATACGACAATCTCATTTCCGATCCACTCATCCTTCTTTACTGCATCCCTCACTCCCACAAATTGACGAATTAACACAGCAATTGCGTCGCAATGAAATACTATGGGTTCTATGACTTCTCCTTCTAAATCGAGTATCGTTTCTATGGAAACGACTGGCTTTTCTTTTGCGATACGAGTATCTCCTTCTCGATGCACTTTTCCTTCTTTATTGCATCCCTAGCTCCCTCACATTGAAGAATTAACACAGAAATTGAGGCGCTATGAAATACTACGGGTTCTATGACTTCTCCTTCTAAATCGAGTAACTTTTCTATGTAAACGAAAGGATTTTCTTTTGCGATACGAGTATCTCCTTCTCGATGTACTATTCCTTCTTTATTGCATCCCTAGCTCCCTCACATTGAAGAATTAACACAGAAATTGAGTCGCTATGAAATACTATGGGTTCTATGACTTCTCCTTCTAAATCGAGAAACGTTTCTATGGAAACGAAAGGATTTTCTTTTGGGATACGACAATCTCATTTCCGATCCACTCATCCTTCTTTACTGCATCCCTCACTCCCACAAATTGACGAATTAACACAGCAATTGCGTCGCAATGAAATACTATGGGTTCTATGACTTCTCCTTCTAAATCGAGTATCGTTTCTATGGAAACGACTGGCTTTTCTTTTGCGATACGAGTATCTCCTTCTCGATGCACTATTCCTTCTTTATTGCATCCCTAGCTCCCTCACATTGAAGAATTAACACAGAAATTGAGTCGCTATGAAATACTATGGGTTCTATGACTTCTCCTTCTAAATCGAGTAACGTTTCTATGTAAACGAAAAGATTTTCTTTTGCGATACGAGTATTTCCTTCTCGATGTACTATTCCTTCTTTATTGCATCCCTAGCTCCCTCACATTGAAGAATTAACACAGAAATTTAGTCGCTATGAAATACTATGGGTTCTATGACTTCTCCTTCTAAATCGAGTATCGTTTCTATGGAAACGACTGGCTTTTCTTTTGCGATACGAGTATCTCCTTCTCGATGCACTATTCCTTCTTTATTGCATCCCTAGCTCCCTCACATTGAAGAATTAACACAGAAATTGAGTCGCTATGAAATGCTATGGGTTCTATGACTTCTCCTTCTAAATCGAGTATCGTTTCAATGGAAACGAAAGGACTTTCTTTTGGGATACGACAATCTCATTTCCGATCCACTCATCCTTCTTTACTGCATCCCTCACTCCCACAAATTGACGAATTAACACAGCAATTGCGTCGCAATGAAATACTATGGGTTCTATGACTTCTCCTTCTAAATCGAGTATCGTTTCTATGGAAACGACTGGCTTTTCTTTTGCGATACGAGTATCTCCTTCTCGATGCACTATTCCTTCTTTATTGCATCCCTAGCTCCCTCACATTGAAGAATTAACACAGAAATTGAGTCGCTATGAAATACTATGGGTTCTATGACTTCTCCTTCTAAATCGAGTAACGTTTCTATGGAAACGAAAGGATTTTCTTTTGGGATACGACAATCTCATTTCCGATCCACTCATCCTTCTTTACTGCATCCCTCACTCCCACAAATTGACGAATTAACACAGCAATTGCGTCGCAATGAAATACTATGGGTTCTATGACTTCTCCTTCTAAATCGAGTATCGTTTCTATGGAAACAACTGGCTTTTATTTTGCGATACGAGTATCTCCTTCTCGATGCACCATTCCTTCTTTATTGCATCCCTAGCTCCCTCACATTGAAGAATTAACTCAGAAATTGAGTCGCTATGAAATACTATGGGTTCTATGACTTCTCCTTCTAAATCGAGTATCGTTTCTATGGAAACGACTGGCTTTTCTTTTTCGATACGAGTATCTCCTTTTCGATGCACAATTCCTATTTTATTGCATCCCTAGCTCCCTCACATTGAAGAATTAACACAGAAATTGAGTCGCTATGAAATACTATGGGTTCTATGACTTCTCCTTCTAAATCGAGTAACGTTTCTATGGAAACGAAAGGATTTTCTTTTGCGATACGAGTATCTCCTTCTCGATGTACTATTCCTTCTTTATTGCATCCCTAGCTCCCTCACACTGAAGAATTAACACAGAAATTGAGTCGCTATGAAATACTATGGGTTCTATGACTTCTCCTTCTAAATCGAGTATCGTTTCTATGGAAACGACTGGCTTTTCTTTTGCGATACGAGTATCTCCTTCTCGATGCACTATTCCTTCTTTATTGCATCCCTAGCTCCATCACATTGAAGAATTAACACAGAAATTGAGTCGCTATGAAATACTATGGGTTCTATGACTTCTCCTTCTAAATCGAGAAACGTTTCTATGGAAACGAAAGGATTTTCTTTTGGGATACGACAATCTCATTTCCGATCCACTCATCCTTCTTTACTGCATCCCTCACTCCCACAAATTGACGAATTAACACAGCAATTGCGTCGCAATGAAATACTATGGGTTCTATGACTTCTCCTTCTAAATCGAGTATCGTTTCTATGGAAACAACTCGCTTTTCTTTTGCGATACGAGTATCTCCTTCTCGATGCACTATTCCTTCTTTATTGCATCCCTAGCTCCCTCACATTGAAGAATTAACACAGAAATTGAGTCGCTATGAAATACTATGGGTTCTATGACTTCTCCTTCTAAATCGAGTAACGTTTCTATGGAAACGAAAGGATTTTCATTTGCGATACGAGTATCTCCTTCTCGATGTACTATTCCTTCTTTATTGCATCCCTAGCTCCCTCACATTGAAGAATTAACACAGAAATTGAGTCGCTATCAAATACTATGGGTTCTATGACGTCTCCTTCTAAATCGAGTATCGTTTCTATGGAAGCGAAAGGATTTTCTTTTGTGATACGACAATCTCATTTCCGATCCACTCATCCTTCTTTACTGCACCCCTCACTCCCACAAATTGACGAATTAACACAGCAATTGCGTCGCAATGAAATACTATGGGTTCTATGACTTCTCATTCTAAATCGAGTATCGTTTCTATGGAAACGACTGGCTTTTCTTTTGCGATACGAGTATCTCCTTTTCGATGCATTATTCCTTCTTTATTGCATCCCTAGCTCCCTCACATTGAAGAATTAACACAGAAATTGAGTCGCTATGAAATACTATGTGTTCTATGATTTCTCCTTCTAAATCGAGTAACGTTTCTATGGAAACGACTGGCTTTTCTTTTGCGATACGAGTATCTCCTTTTCGATGCACTATTCCTATTTTATTGCATCCCTAGCTCCCTCACATTGAAGAATTAACACAGAAATTGAGTCGCTATGAAATACTATGGGTTCTATGACTTCTCCTTCTAAATCGAGTAGCGTTTCTATGGAAACGAAAGGATTTTCTTTTGCGATACGAGTATCTCCTTCTCGATGTACAATTCCTTCTTTATTGCATCCCTAGCTCAATTACATTGAAGAATTAACACAGAAATTGAGTCGCTATGAAATACTATGGGTTCTATGACTTCTCCTTCAAAATCGAGTATCGTTTCTATGGAAACGACTGGCTTTTCTTTTGCGATACGAGTATCTCCTTCTCGATGCACTATTCCTTCTTTATTGCATCCCTAGCTCCCTCACATTGAAGAATTAACACAGAAATTGAGTCGCTATGAAATACTATGGGTTCTATGACTTCTCCTTCTAAATCGAGTAACGTTTCTATGGAAACGAAAGGATTTTCTTTTGCGATACGAGTATCTCCTTCTCGATGTACTATTCCTTCTTTATTGCATCCCTAGCTCCCTCACATTGAAGAATTAACACAGAAATTGGGTCGCTATGAAATACTATGGGTTCTATGACTTCTCCTTCTAAATCGAGTATCGTTTCTATGGAAACGACTGGCTTTTCTTTTGCGATACGAGTATCTCCTTCTCGATGCACTATTCCTTCTTTATTGCATCCCTAGCTCCCTCACATTGAAGAATTTACACAGAAATTGAGTCGCTATGAAATACTATGGGTTCTATGACTTCTCCTTCTAAATCGAGTAACGTATCTATGGAAACGAAAGGATTTTCTTTTGCGACACGTGTATCTCCTTCTCGATGCACTATTCCTTCTTTATTGCATCCCTAGCTCCCTCACATTGAAGAATTAACACAGAAATTGAGTCGCTATGATATACTGAGGGTTCTATGACTTCTCCTTGTTAATCGAGCAACGTTTCTATGGAAACGAAAGTATTTTCTTTTGCGATACGAGTATCTCCTTCTCGATGCACTATTCCTTCTTTATTGCATCCCTAGCTCCCTCACATTGAAGAATTAACACAGAAATTGAGTCGCTATGAAATACTATGGGTTCTATGACTTCTCCTTCTAAATCGAGTATCGTTTCTATGGAAACGACTGGCTTTTCTTTTGCGATTCGAGTATCTCCTTCTCGATGCACTATTCCTTCTTTATTGCATCCCTAGCTCCCTCACATTGAAGAATTAACACAGAAATTGAGTCGCTATGAAATACTATGGGTTCTATGACTTCTCCTTCTAAATCGAGTAACGTTTCTATGTAAACGAAAGGATTTTCTTTTGCGATACGAGTATCTCCTTCTCGATGTACTATTCCTTCTTTATTGCATCCCTAGCTCCCTCACATTGAAGAATTAACACAGAAATTTAGTCGGTATGAAATACTATGGGTTCTATGACTTCTCCTTCTAAATCGAGTATCGTTTCTATGGAAACGACTGGCTTTTCTTTTGCGATACGAGTATCTCCTTCTCGATGCACTATTCCTTCTTTATTGCATCCCTAGCTCCCTCACATTGAAGAATTAACACAGAAATTGAGTCGCTATGAAATACTATGTGTTCTATGACTTCTCCTTCTAAATCGAGTATCGTTTCTATGGAAACGAAAGGATTTTCTTTTGGGATACGACAATCTCATTTCCGATCCACTCATCCTTCTTTACTGCATCCCTCACTCCCACAAATTGACGAATTAACACAGCAATTGCGACGCAATGAAATACTATGGGTTCTATGACTTCTCCTTCTAAATCGAGTATCGTTTCTATGGAAACAACTGGCTTTTCTTTTGCGATACGAGTATCTCCTTCTCGATGCACTATTCCTTCTTTATTGCATCCCTAGCTCCCTCACATTGAGAATTAACACAGAAATTGAGTCGCTATGAAATACTATGGGTTCTATGACTTCTCCTTCTAAATCGAGTAACGTTTCTATGGAAACGAAAGGATTTTCTTTTGCGATACGAGTATCTCCTTCTCGATGTACTATTCCTTCTTTATTGCATCCCTAGCTCCCTCACATTGAAGAATTAACACAGAAATTGAGTCGCCATGAAATACTATGGGTTCTATGACTTCTCCTTCTAAATCGAGTATCGTTTCTATGGAAACGAAAGGATTTTCTTTTGGGATACGACTATCTCATTTCCGAACCACTCATCCTTCTTTACTGCACCCCTCACTCCCACAAATTGACGAATTAACACAGCAATTGCGTCGCAATGAAATACTATGGGTTCTATGACTTCTCCTTCTAAATCGAGTATCGTTTCTATGGAAACGACTGGCTTTTCTTTTGCGATACGAGTATCTCCTTCTCGATGCACTATTCCTTCTTTATTGCATCCCTAGCTCCCTCACATTGAAGAATTAACACAGAAATTGAGTCGCTATGAAATACTATGGGTCCTATGACTTCTCCTTCTAAATCGAGTAACGTTTCTATGGAAACGAAAGGATTTTCTTTTGGGATACGACAATCTCATTTCCGATCCACTCATCCTTCTTTACTGCATCCCTCACTCCCACAAATTGACGAATTAACACAGCAATTGCGTCGCAATGAAATACTATGGGTTCTATGACTTCTCCTTCTAAATCGAGTATCGTTTCTATGGAAACAACTGGCTTTTCTTTTGCGATACGAGTATCTCCTTCTCGATGCACTATTCCTTCTTTATTGCATCCCTAGCTCCCTCACATTGAGAATTAACACAGAAATTGAGTCGCTATGAAATACTATGGGTTCTATGACTTCTCCTTCTAAATCGAGTAACGTTTCTATGGAAACGAAAGGATTTTCTTTTGCGATACGAGTATCTCCTTCTCGATGTACTATTCCTTCTTTATTGCATCCCTAGCTCCCTCACATTGAAGAATTAACACAGAAATGGAGTCGCTATGAAATACTATGGGTTCTATGACTCCTCCTTCTAAATCGAGTATCGTTTCTATGGAAACGAAAGGATTTTCTTTTGGGATACGACAATCTCATTTCCGATCCACTCATCCTTCTTTACTGCACCCCTCACTCCCACATATTGACGAATTAACACAGCAATTGCGTCGCAATGAAATACTGTGGGTTCTATGACTTCTCATTCTAAATCGAGTATCGTTTCTATGGAAACGACTGGCTTTCCTCTTGCGATACGAGTATCACCTTTTCGATGCACTATTCCTTCTTTATTGCATCCCTAGCTCCCTCACATTGAAGAATTAACACAGAAATTGAGTCGCTATGAAATACTATGTGTTCTATGACTTCTCCTTCTAAATCGAGTATCGTTTCTATGGAAACGAAAGGATTTTCTTTTGGGGTACGACAATCTCATTTCCGATCCACTCATCCTTCTTTACTGCATCCCTCACTCCCACAAATTGACGAATTAACACAGCTA
This sequence comes from Schistocerca piceifrons, assembly GCF_021461385.2. Taxonomy (NCBI): domain Eukaryota; kingdom Metazoa; phylum Arthropoda; class Insecta; order Orthoptera; family Acrididae; genus Schistocerca; species Schistocerca piceifrons. Next base: position 719,703 of record NW_025728283.1, read on the forward strand.
TTGCGTCGCAATGAAATACTATGGGTTCTATGACTTCTCCTTCTAAGTCGAGTAACGTTTCTATGGAAACGACTGGGTTTTCTTTTGCGATGCGAGTATCTCCTTCTCGATGCACTATTCCTTCTTTATTGCATCCCTAGCTCCCTCACATTGAAGAATTAACACAGAAATTGAGTCGCTATGAAATACTATGGGTTCTATGACTTCCCGTTCTAAATCGAGTATCGTTTCTATGGAAACGACTGGCTTTTCTTTTGCGATACGAGTATCTCCTTTTCGATGCACTATTCCTTCCTTATTGCATCCCTAGCTCCCTCACATTGAAGAATTAACACAGAAATTGAGTCGCTATGAAATACTATGGGTTCTATGACTTCTCCTTCTAAATCGAGTAACGTTTCTATGGAAACGATTGGATTTTCTTTTGCGAAACGATTATCTCCTTCTCGATGCACTATTCCTTCTTTATTGCATCCCTAGCTCCCTCACATTGAAGAATTAACACAGAAATTGAGTCGCTATGAAAGACTATGTGTTCTATGACTTCTCCTTCTAAATCGAGTATCGTTTCTATGGAAACGAAAGGATTTTCATTTGGGATACGACAATCTCATTTCCGATCCACTCATAATTCTTTACTGCATCGCTCACTCCCACAAATTGACGAATTAAAACAGCAATTGCGTCGCAATGAAATACTATGGGTTCTATGACTTCTCCTTCTAAATCGAGTATCGTTTCTATGGAAACGACTGGCTTTTCTTTTGCGATACGAGTATCTCCTTTTCGATGCACTATTCCTATTTTATTGCATCCCTAGCTCCCTCACATTGAAGAATTAACACAGAAATTGAGTCGCTATGAAATACTATGGGTTCTATGACTTCTCCTTCTAAATCGAGTAACGTTTCTATGGAAACGAAAGGATTTTCTTTTGCGATACGAGTATCTCCTTCTCGATGTACTATTCCTTATTTATTGCATCCCTAGCTCAATCACATTGAAGAATTAACACAGAAATTGAGTCGCTATGAAATACTATGGGTTCTATGACTTCTCCTTCTAAATCGAGTATCGTTTTTATGGACACGACTGGCTTTTCTTTTGCGATACGAGTATCTCCTTCTCGATGCACTATTCCTTCTTTATTGCATCCCTAGCTCCCTCACATTGAAGAATTAACACAGAAATTGAGTCGCTATGAAATACTATGGGTTCTATGACTTCTCCTTCTAAATCGAGTAACGTTTCTATGGAAACGAAAGGATTTTCTTTTGCGATACGAGTATCTCCTTCTCGATGCACTATTCCTTCTTTATTGCATCCCTAGCTCCCTCACATTGAAGAATTAACACAGAAATTGAGTCGCTATGAAATACTATGGGTTCTATGACTTCTCCTTCTAAATCGAGTAACGTTTCTATGGAAACGAAAGGATTTTCTTTTGCGATACGAGTGTCTCCTTCTCGATGTACTATTCCTTCTTTATTGCATCCCTAGCTCCCTCACATTGAAGAATTAACACAGAAATTGGGTCGCTATGAAATACTATGGGTTCTATGACTTCTCCTTCAAAATCGAGTATCGTTTCTATGGAAACGACTGGCTTTTCTTTTGCGATACGAGTATCTCCTTCTCGATGCACTATTCCTTCTTTATTGCATCCCTAGCTCCCTCACATTGAAGAATTTACACAGAAATTGAGTCGCTATGAAATACTATGGGTTCTATGACTTCTCCTTCTAAATCGAGTAACGTTTCTATGGAAACGAAAGGATTTTCTTTTGCGACACGTGTATCTCCTTCTCGATGCACTATTCCTTCTTTATTGCATCCCTAGCCCCTCACATTGAAGAATTAACACAGAAATTGAGTCGCTATGATATACTGTGGGTTCTATGACTTCTCCTTGTAAATCGAGTATCGTTTCTATGGAAACGACTGGCTTTTCTTTTGCGATACGAGTACCTCCTTTTCGATGCACTATTCCTTCTTTATTGCATCCCTAGCTCCCTCACATTGAAGAATTAACACAGAAATTGAGTCGCTATGAAATACTATGGGTTCTATGACTTCTCCTTCTAAATCTAGTATCGTTTCTATGGAAACGACTGGCTTTTCTTTTGCGATACGAGTATCTCCTTCTCGATGCACTATTCCTTCTTTATTGCATCCCTAGCTCCCTCATATTGAAGAATTAACACAGAAATTGAGTCTCTATGAAATACTATGGGTTCCATGACTTCTCCTTCTAAATCGAGTAACTTTTCTATGGAAAAGACTGGCTTTTCTTTTGCGATACGAGTATCTCCTTCTCGATGCACTATTCCTTCTTTAATGCATCCCTAGCTCCCTCACATTGAAGAATTAACACAGAAATTGAGTCGCTATGAAACACTATGGGTTCTATGACTTCTCCTTCTAAATCGAGTAACGTTTCTATGGAAACGAAAGGATTTTCTTTTGCGATACGAGTATCTCCTTCTCGATGCACTATTCCTTCTTTATTGCGTCCCTAGCTCCCTCACATTGAAGAATTAACACAGAAATTGAGTCGCTATGAAATACTATGTGTTCTATGACTTCTCCTTCTAAATCGAGTATCGTTTCTATGGAAACGACTGGCTTTTCTTTTGCGATTCGAGTATCTCCTTCTCGATGCACTATTCCTTCTTTATTGCATCCCTAGCTCCCTCACATTGAAGAATTAACACAGAAATTGAGTCGCTATGAAATACTATGGGTTCTATGACTTCTCCTTCTAAATCGAGTAACGTTTCTATGGAAACGAAAGGATTTTCTTTTGCGATACGAGTATCTCCTTCTCGATGTACTATTCCTTCTTTATTGCATCCCTAGCTCCCTCACATTGAAGAATTAACACAGAAATTTAGTCGGTATGAAATACTATGGGTTCTATGACTTCTCCTTCTAAATCGAGTATCGTTTCTATGGAAACGACTGGCTTTTCTTTTGCGATACGAGTATCTCCTTCTCGATGCACTATTCCTTCTTTGTTGCATCCCTAGCTCCCTCACATTGAAGAATTAACACAGAAATTGAGTCGCTATGAAATACTATGTGTTCTATGACTTCTCCTTCTAAATCGAGTAACGTTTCTATGGAAACGAAAGGATTTTCTTTTGGGATACGAGTATCTCATTTCCGATCCACTCATCCTTCTTTACTGCATCCCTCACTCCCACAAATTGACGAATTAACACAGCAATTGCGACGCAATGAAATACTATGGGTTCTATGACTTCTCCTTCTAAATCGAGTATCGTTTCTATGGAAACAACTGGCTTTTCTTTTGCGATACGAGTATCTCCTTCTCGATGCACTATTCCTTCTTTATTGCATCCCTAGCTCCCTCACATTGAGAATTAACACAGAAATTGAGTCGCTATGAAATACTATGGGTTCTATGACTTCTCCTTCTAAATCGAGTAACGTTTCTATGGAAACGAAAGGATTTTCTTTTGCGATACGAGTATCTCCTTCTCGATGTACTATTCCTTCTTTATTGCATCCCTAGCTCCCTCACATTGAAGAATTAACACAGAAATTGAGTCGCCATGAAATACTATGGGTTCTATGACTTCTCCTTCTAAATCGAGTATCGTTTCTATGGAAACGAAAGGATTTTCTTTTGGGATACGACAATCTCATTTCCGAACCACTCATCCTTCTTTACTGCACCCCTCACTCCCACAAATTGACGAATTAACACAGCAATTGCGTCGCAATGAAATACTATGGGTTCTATGACTTCTCCTTCTAAATCGAGTATCGTTTCTATGGAAACGACTGGCTTTTCTTTTGCGATACGAGTATCTCCTTCTCGATGCACTATTCCTTCTTTATTGCATCCCTAGCTCCCTCACATTGAAGAATTAACACAGAAATTGAGTCGCTATGAAATACTATGGGTCCTATGACTTCTCCTTCTAAATCGAGTAACGTTTCTATGGAAACGAAAGGATTTTCTTTTGGGATACGACAATCTCATTTCCGATCCACTCATCCTTCTTTACTGCATCCCTCACTCCCACAAATTGACGAATTAACACAGCAATTGCGTCGCAATGAAATACTATGGGTTCTATGACTTCTCCTTCTAAATCGAGTATCGTTTCTATGGAAACAACTGGCTTTTCTTTTGCGATACGAGTATCTCCTTCTCGATGCACTATTCCTTCTTTATTGCATCCCTAGCTCCCTCACATTGAGAATTAACACAGAAATTGAGTCGCTATGAAATACTATGGGTTCTATGACTTCTCCTTCTAAATCGAGTAACGTTTCTATGGAAACGAAAGGATTTTCTTTTGCGATACGAGTATCTCCTTCTCGATGTACTATTCCTTCTTTATTGCATCCCTAGCTCCCTCACATTGAAGAATTAACACAGAAATGGAGTCGCTATGAAATACTATGGGTTCTATGACTCCTCCTTCTAAATCGAGTATCGTTTCTATGGAAACGAAAGGATTTTCTTTTGGGATACGACAATCTCATTTCCGATCCACTCATCCTTCTTTACTGCACCCCTCACTCCCACATATTGACGAATTAACACAGCAATTGCGTCGCAATGAAATACTGTGGGTTCTATGACTTCTCATTCTAAATCGAGTATCGTTTCTATGGAAACGACTGGCTTTCCTTTTGCGATACGAGTATCACCTTTTCGATGCACTATTCCTTCTTTATTGCATCCCTAGCTCCCTCACATTGAAGAATTAACACAGAAATTGAGTCGCTATGAAATACTATGTGTTCTATGACTTCTCCTTCTAAATCGAGTATCGTTTCTATGGAAACGAAAGGATTTTCTTTTGGGGTACGACAATCTCATTTCCGATCCACTCATCCTTCTTTACTGCATCCCTCACTCCCACAAATTGACGAATTAACACAGCTATTGCGTCGCAATGAAATACTATGGGTTCCATGACTTCTCCTTCTAAGTCGAGTAACGTTTCTATGGAAACGACTGGGTTTTCTTTTGCGATGCGAGTATCTCCTTCTCGATGCACTATTCCTTCTTTATTGCATCCCTAGCTCCCTCACATTGAAGAATTAACACAGAAATTGAGTCGCTATGAAATACTATGGGTTCTATGACTTCCCGTTCTAAATCGAGTATCGTTTCTATGGAAACGACTGGCTTTTCTTTTGCGATACGAGTATCTCCTTTTCGATGCACTATTCCTTCCTTATTGCATCCCTAGCTCCCTCACATTGAAGAATTAACACAGAAATTGAGTCGCTATGAAATACTATGGGTTCTATGACTTCTCCTTCTAAATCGAGTAACGTTTCTATGGAAACGATTGGATTTTCTTTTGCGAAACGATTATCTCCTTCTCGATGCACTATTCCTTCTTTATTGCATCCCTAGCTCCCTCACATTGAAGAATTAACACAGAAATTGAGTCGCTATGAAAGACTATGTGTTCTATGACTTCTCCTTCTAAATCGAGTATCGTTTCTATGGAAACGAAAGGATTTTCATTTGGGATACGACAATCTCATTTCCGATCCACTCATAATTCTTTACTGCATCCCTCACTCCCACAAATTGACGAATTAAAACAGCAATTGCGTCGCAATGAAATACTATGGGTTCTATGACTTCTCCTTCTAAATCGAGTATCGTTTCTATGGAAACGACTGGCTTTTCTTTTGCGATACGAGTATCTCCTTTTCGATGCACTATTCCTATTTTATTGCATCCCTAGCTCCCTCACAATGAAGAATTAACACAGAAATTGAGTCGCTATGAAATACTATGGGTTCTATGACTTCTCCTTCTAAATCGAGTAACGTTTCTATGGAAACGAAAGGATTTTCTTTTGCGATACGAGTATCTCCTTCTCGATGTACTATTCCTTATTTATTGCATCCCTAGCTCAATCACATTGAAGAATTAACACAGAAATTGAGTCGCTATGAAATACTATGGGTTCTATGACTTCTCCTTCTAAATCGAGTATCGTTTTTATGGACACGACTGGCTTTTCTTTTGCGATACGAGTATCTCCTTCTCGATGCACTATTCCTTCTTTATTGCATCCCTAGCTCCCTCACATTGAAGAATTAACACAGAAATTGAGTCGCTATGAAATACTATGGGTTCTATGACTTCTCCTTCTAAATCGAGTAACGTTTCTATGGAAACGAAAGGATTTTCTTTTGCGATACGAGTATCTCCTTCTCGATGCAATATTCCTTCTTTATTGCATCCCTAGCTCCCTCACATTGAAGAATTAACACAGAAATTGAGTCGCTATGAAATACTATGGGTTCTATGACTTCTCCTTCTAAATCGAGTAACGTTTCTATGGAAACGAAAGGATTTTCTTTTGCGATACGAGTGTCTCCTTCTCGATGTACTATTCCTTCTTTATTGCATCCCTAGCTCCCTCACATTGAAGAATTAACACAGAAATTGGGTCGCTATGAAATACTATGGGTTCTATGACTTCTCCTTCAAAATCGAGTATCGTTTCTATGGAAACGACTGGCTTTTCTTTTGCGATACGAGTATCTCCTTCTCGATGCACTATTCCTTCTTTATTGCATCCCTAGCTCCCTCACATTGAAGAATTTACACAGAAATTGAGTCGCTATGAAATACTATGGGTTCTATGACTTCTCCTTCTAAATCGAGTAACGTTTCTATGGAAACGAAAGGATTTTCTTTTGCGACACGTGTATCTCCTTCTCGATGCACTATTCCTTCTTTATTGCATCCCTAGCCCCTCACATTGAAGAATTAACACAGAAATTGAGTCGCTATGATATACTGTGGGTTCTATGACTTCTCCTTGTAAATCGAGTAACGTTTCTATGGAAACGACTGGCTTTTCTTTTGCGATACGAGTACCTCCTTTTCGATGCACTATTCCTTCTTTATTGCATCCCTAGCTCCCTCACATTGAAGAATTAACACAGAAATTGAGTCGCTATGAAATACTATGGGTTCTATGACTTCTCCTTCTAAATCTAGTATCGTTTCTATGGAAACGACTGGCTTTTCTTTTGCGATACGAGTATCTCCTTCTCGATGCACTATTCCTTCTTTATTGCATCCCTAGCTCCCTCATATTGAAGAATTAACACAGAAATTGAGTCGCTATGAAATACTATGGGTTCCATGACTTCTCCTTCTAAATCGAGTAACTTTTCTATGGAAAAGACTGGCTTTTCTTTTGCGATACGAGTATCTCCTTCTCGATGCACTATTCCTTCTTTAATGCATCCCTAGCTCCCTCACATTGAAGAATTAACACAGAAATTGAGTCGCTATGAAACACTATGGGTTCTATGACTTCTCCTTCTAAATCGAGTAACGTTTCTATGGAAACGAAAGGATTTTCTTTTGCGATACGAGTATCTCCTTCTCGATGCACTATTCCTTCTTTATTGCGTCCCTAGCTCCCTCACATTGAAGAATTAACACAGAAATTGAGTCGCTATGAAATACTATGTGTTCTATGACTTCTCCTTCTAAATCGAGTATCGTTTCTATGGAAACGACTGGCTTTTCTTTTGCGATACGAGTTTCTCCTTCTCGATGCACTATTCCTTCTTTATTGCATCCCTAGCTCCCTCACATTGAAGAATTAACACAGAAATTGAGTCGCTATGAAATACTATGGGTTCTATGACTTCTCCTTCTAAATCGAGTAACGTTTCTATGGAAACGAAAGGATTTTCTTTTGCGATACGAGTATCTCCTTCTCGATGTACTATTCCTTCTTTGTTGCATCCCTAGCTCCCTCACATTGAAGAATTAACACAGAAATTGAGTCGCTATGAAATACTATGGGTTCTATGACTTCTCCTTCTAAATCGAGTATCGTTTCTATGGAAACGACTGGCTTTTCTTTTGCGATACGAGTATCTCCTTCTCGATGCACTATTCCTTCTTTATTGCATCCCTAGCTCCCACACATTGAAGAATTAACACAGAAATTGAGTCGCTATGAAATACTATGGGTTCTATGACTTCTCCTTCTAAATCGAGTAACGTTTCTATGGAAACGAAAGGATTTTCTTTTGCGATACGAGTATCTCCCTCTCGATGCACTATTCCTTCTTTATTGCATCCCTAGCTCCCTCACATTGAAGAATTAACTCAGAAATTGAGTCGCTATGAAATACTATGTGTTCTATGACTTCTCCTTCTAAATCTAGTATCGTTTCTATGGTAACGACTGGCTTTTCTTTTGCGATACGAGTATCTCCTTCTCGATGCACTATTCCTTCTTTATTGCATCCCTAGCTCCCTCACATTGAAGAATTAACACAGAAATTGAGTCGCTATGAAATACTATGGGTTCTATGACTTCTCCTTCTAAATCGAGTAACGTTTCTATGGAAAAGACTGGCTTTTCTTTTGCGATACGAGTATCTCCTTCTCGATGCACTATTCCTTCTTTATTGCATCCCTAGCTCCCTCACATTGAAGAATTAACACAGAAATTGAGTCGCTATGAAATACTATGGGTTCTATGACTTCTCCTTCTAAATCGATTAACGTTTCTATGGAAACGACTGGCTTTTCTTTTGCGATACGAGTATCTCCTTCTCGATGCACTATTCCTTCTTTATTGCATCCTTAGCTCCCTCACATTGAAGAATTAACACAGAAATTGAGTCGCTATGAAATACTATGGGTTCTATGACTTGTCCTTCTAAATCGAGTAACGTTTCTATGGAAACGACTGGCTTTTCTTTTGCGATACGAGTATCTCCTTCTCGATGCACTATTCCTTCTTTATTGCATCCCTAGCTCCCTCACATTGAAGAATTAACACAGAAATTGAGTCGCTATGAAATACTATGGGTTCTATGACTTCCCCTTCTAAATCGAGTAACGTTTCTATGGAAACGAAAGGATTTTCTTTTGCGATACGAGTATCTCCTTCTCGATGCATTATTCCTTCTTTATTGCATCCCTAGCTCCCTCACATTGAAGAATTAACACAGAAATTGAGTCGCTATCAAATACTATGGGTTCTATGACTTCTCCTTCTAAATCTAGTATCGTTTCTATGGAAACGACTGGCTTTTCTTTTGCGATTCGAGTATCTCCTTCTCGATGCACTATTCCTTCTTTATTGCATCCCTAGCTCCCTCACATTGAAGAATTAACCCAGAAATTGAGTCGCTATGAAATACTATGTGTTCTATGACTTCTCCTTCTAAATCGAGTATCGTTTCTATGGAAACGAAAGGATTTTCTTTTGGGATACGATAATCTCATTTCCGAACCACTCATCCTTCTTTACTGCATCCCTCACTCCCACAAATTGACGAATTAACACAGCAATTGCGTTGCAATGAAATACTATGTGTTCTATGACTTGTCCTTCTAAATCGAGTAACGTTTCTATGGAAAAGACTGGCTTTTCTTTTGCGATACGAGTATCTCCTTCTCGATGCACTATTCCTTCTTTATTGCATCCCTAGCTCCCTCACATTGAAGAATTAACACAGAAATTGAGTCGCTATGAAACACTATGGGTTCTATGACTTCTCCTTCTAAATCGAGTAACGTTTCTATGGAAACGAAAGGATTTTCTTTTGCGATACGAGTATCTCCTTCTCGATGCACTATTCCTTCTTTATTGCATCCCTAGCTCCCTCACATTGAAGAATTAACACAGAAATTGAGTCGCTATGAAATACTATGTGTTCTATGACTTCTCCTTCTAAATCGAGTATCGTTTCTATGGAAACGACTGGCTTTTCTTTTGCGATACGAGTATCTCCTTCTCGATGCACTATTCCTTCTTTATTGCATCCCTAGCTCCCTCACATTGAAGAATTAACACAGAAATTGAGTCGCTATGAAATACTATGGGTTCTATGACTTCTCCTTCTAAATCGAGTAACGTTTCTATGGAAACGAAAGGATTTTCTTTTGCGATACGAGTATCTCCTTCTCGATGTACTATTCCTTCTTTGTTGCATCCCTAGCTCCCTCACATTGAAGAATTAACACAGAAATTGAGTCGCTATGAAATACTATGGGTTCTATGACTTCTCCTTCTAAATCGAGTATCGTTTCTATGGAAACGACTGGCTTTTCTTTTGCGATACGAGTATCTCCTTCTCGATGCACTATTCCTTCTTTATTGCATCCCTAGCTCCCACACATTGAAGAATTAACACAGAAATTGAGTCGCTATGAAATACTATGGGTTCTATGACTTCTCCTTCTAAATCGAGTAACGTTTCTATGGAAACGAAAGGATTTTCTTTTGCGATACGAGTATCTCCTTCTCGATGCACTATTCCTTCTTTATTGCATCCCTAGCTCCCTCACATTGAAGAATTAACACAGAAATTGAGTCGCTATGAAATACTATGTGTTCTATGACTTCTCCTTCTAAATCTAGTATCGTTTCTATGGAAACGACTGGCTTTTCTTTTGCGATACGAGTATCTCCTTCTCGATGCACTATTCCTTCTTTATTGCATCCCTAGCTCCCTCACATTGAAGAATTAACACAGAAATTGAGTCGCTATGAAATACTATGGGTTCTATGACTTCTCCTTCTAAATCGAGTAACGTTTCTATGGAAAAGACTGGCTTTTCTTTTGCGATACGAGTATCTCCTTCTCGATGCACTATTCCTTCTTTATTGCATCCCTAGCTCCCTCACATTGAAGAATTAACACAGAAATTGAGTCGCTATGAAATACTATGGGTTCTATGACTTCTCCTTCTAAATCGATTAACGTTTCTATGGAAACGACTGGCTTTTCTTTTGCGATACGAGTATCTCCTTCTCGATGCACTATTCCTTTTTTATTGCATCCCTAGCTCCCTCACATTGAAGAATTAACACAGAAATTGAGTCGCTATGAAATACTATGGGTTCTATGACTTGTCCTTCTAAATCGAGTAACGTTTCTATGGAAACGACTGGCTTTTCTTTTGCGATACGAGTATCTCCTTCTCGATGCACTATTCCTTCTTTATTGCATCCCTAGCTCCCTCACATTGAAGAATTAACACAGAAATTGAGTCGCTATGAAATACTATGGGTTCTATGACTTCTCCTTCTAAATCGAGTAACGTTTCTATGGAAACGAAAGGATTTTCTTTTGCGATACGAGTATCTCCTTCTCGATGCATTATTCCTTCTTTATTGCATCCCTAGCTCCCTCACATTGAAGAATTAACACAGAAATTGAGTCGCTATCAAATACTATGGGTTCTATGACTTCTCCTTCTAAATCTAGTATCGTTTCTATGGAAACGACTGTCTTTTCTTTTGCGATTCGAGTATCTCCTTCTCGATGCACTATTCCTTCTTTATTGCATCCCTAGCTCCCTCATATTGAAGAATTAACACAGAAATTGAGTCGCTATGAAATACTATGGGTTCTATGACTTCTCCTTCTAAATCGAGTAACGTTTCTATGGAAAAGACTGGCTTTTCTTTTGCGATACGAGTATCTCCTTCTCGATGCACTATTCCTTCTTTATTGCATCCCTAGCTCCCTCACATTGAAGAATTAACCCAGAAATTGAGTCGCTATGAAATACTATGTGTTCTATGACTTCTCCTTCTAAATCGAGTATCGTTTCTATGGAAACGAAAGGATTTTCTTTTGGGATACGATAATCTCATTTCCGATCCACTCATCCTTCTTTACTGCATCCCTCACTCCCACAAATTGACGAATTAACACAGCAATTGCGTTGCAATGAAATACTATGGGTTCTATGACTTCTCCTTCTAAATCGAGTATCGTTTCTATGGAAACGACTGGCTTTTCTTTTGCGATACGAGTATCTCCTTCTCGATGCACTATTCCTTCTTTATTGCATCCCTAGCTCCCTCACATTGAAGAATTAACACAGAAATTGAGTCGCTATGAAATACTATGGGTTCTATGACTTCTCCTTCTAAATCGAGTATCGTTTCTATGGAAACGACTGGCTTTTCTTTTGCGATACCAGTATCTCCTTCTCGATGCACTATTCCTTCTTTATTGCATCCCTAGCTCCCTCACATTGAAGAATTAACACAGAAATTGTGTCGCTATGAAATACTATGATTTCTATGACTTCTCCTTATACATCGAGTAACGTTTCTATGGAAACGAAAGGATTTTCTTTTGCGATACGAGTATCTCCTTCTCGATGCACTATTCCTTCTTTATTGCATCCCTAGCTCCCTCACATTGAAGAATTAACACAGAAATTGAGTCGCTATGAAATACTATGTGTTCTATGACTTCTCCTTCTAAATCGAGTATCGTTTCTATGGAAACGAAAGGATTTTCTTTTGGGATACGACAATCTCATTTCCGATCCACTCATCCTTCTTTACTGCATCCCTCACTCCCATAAATTGACGAATTAACACAGCAATTGCGTCGCAATGAAATACTATGGGTTCTATGACTTCTCCTTCTAAATCGAGTATCGTTTCTATGGAAACGACTGGCTTTTCTTTTGCGATACGAGTATCTCCTTCTCGATGCACTATTCCTTCTTTATTGCATCCCTAGCTCCCTCACATTGAAGAATTAACACAGAAATTGAGTCGCTATGAAATACTATGGGTTCTATGACTTCTCCTTCTAAATCGAGTAACGTTTCTATGGTAACGAAAGGATTTTCTTTTGCGATACGAGTATCTTCTTCTCTATGCACTATTCCTTCTTTATTGCATCCCTAGCTCCCTCACATTGAAGAATTAACACAGAAATTGAGTCGCTATGAAATACTATGGGTTCTATGACTTCACCTTCTAAATCGAGTAACGTTTCTATGGAAACGAAAGGATTTTCTTTTGCGATACGAGTATCTCCTTCTCGATGCACTATTCCTTCTTTATTGCATCCCTAGCTCCCTCACATTGAAGAATTAACACAGAAATTGAGGCGCTATGAAATACTATGTGTTCTATGACTTCTCCTTCTAAATCGAGTATCGTTTCTATCTAAACGAAAGGATTTTCTTTTGGGATACGACAATCTCATTTCCGATCCACTCATCCTTCTTTACTGCATCCCTCACTCCCACAAATTGACGAATTAACACAGCAATTGCGTTGCAATGAAATACTATGGGTTCTATGACTTCTCCTTCTAAATCGAGTATCGTTTCTATGGAAACGACTGGCTTTTCTTTTGCGATACGAGTATCTCCTTCTCGATGCACTATTCCTTCTTTATTGCATCCCTAGCTCCCTCTCATTGAAGAATTAACACAGAAATTGAGTCGCTATGAAATACTATGGGTTCTATGACTTCTCCTTCTAAATCGAGAAACGTTTCTATGGAAACGACTGGCTTTTCTTTTGCGATACGAGTATCTCTTTTCGATGCACTATTCCTTCTTTATTGCATCCCTAGCTCCCTCACATTGAAGAATTAACACAGAAATTGAGTCGCTATGAAATATTATGGGTTCTATGACTTCTCCTTCTAAATCTAGTATCGTTTCTATGGAAACGACTGGCATTTTCTTTTGCGAAACGAGTATCTCCTTCTCGATGCACTATTCCTTCTTTATTGCATCCCTAGCTCCCTCACATTGAAGAATTAACACAGAAATTGAGTCGCTATGAAATACTATGGGTTCTATGACTTCTCCTTCTAAATCGAGTAACGTTTCTATGGAAAAGACTGGCTTTTCTTTTGCGATACGAGTATCTCCTTCTCGATGCACTATTCCTTCTTTATTGCATCCCTAGCTCCCTCACATTGAAGAATTAACACAGAAATTGAGTCGCTATGAAATACTATGGGTTCTATGACTTCTCCTTCTAAATCGAGTAACGTTTCTATGGAAACGAAAGGATTTTCTTTTGCGATACGAGTATCTCCTTCTCGATGCACTATTCCTTCTTTATTGCATCCCTAGCTCCCTCACATTGAAGAATTAACACAGAAATTGAGTCGCTATGAAATACTATGGGTTCTATGACTTCTCCTTCTAAATCGAGTATCGTTTCTATGGAAACGACTGGCTTTTCTTTTGCGATACGAGTATCTCCTTCTCGATGCACTATTCCTTCTTTATTGCATCCCTAGCTCCCTCACATTGAAGAATTAACACAGAAATTGAGTCGCTATGAAATACTATGGGATCTATGACTTCTCCTTCTAAATCGAGTAACGTTTCTATGGAAACGAAAGGATTTCCTTTTGCCATACGAGTATCTCCTTCTCGATGTACTATTCCTTCTTTGTTGCATCCCTAGCTCCCTCACATTGAAGAATTAACACAGAAATTGAGTTGCTATGAAATACTATGAGTTCTATGACTTCTCCTTCTAAATCGAGTATCGTTTCTATGGAAACGACTGGCTTTTCTTTTGCGATACGAGTATCTCCTTCTCGATGCACTATTCCTTCTTTATTGCATCCCTAGCTCCCACACATTGAAGAATTAACACAGAAATTGAGTCGCTATGAAATACTATGGGTTCTATGACTTCTCCTTCTAAATCGAGTAACGTTTCTATGGAAACGAAAGGATTTTCTTTTGCGATACGAGTATCTCCTTCTCGATGCACTATTCCTTCTTTATTGCACCCCTAGCTCCCTCACATTGAAGAATTAACACAGAAATTGAGTCGCTATGAAATACTATGTGTTCTATGACTTCTCCTTCTAAATCTAGTATCGTTTCTATGGAAACGACTGGCTTTTCTTTTGCGATGCGTGTATCTCCTTCTCGATGCACTATTCCTTCTTTATTGCATCCCTAGCTCCCTCACATTGAAGAATTAACACAGAAATTGAGTCGCTATGAAATACTATGGGTTCTATGACTTCTCCTTCTAAATCGAGTAACGTTTCTATGGAAAAGACTGGCTTTTCTTTTGCGATACGAGTATCTCCTTCTCGATGCACTATTCCTTCTTTATTGCATCCCTAGCTCCCTCACATTGAAGAATTAACACAGAAATTGAGTCGCTATGAAATACTATGGGTTCTATGACTTCTCCTTCTAAATCGAGTAACGTTTCTATGGAAACGATTGGCTTATCTTTTGCGATACGAGTATCTCCTTCTCGATGCACTATTCCTTCTTTATTGCATCCCTAGCTCCCTCACATTGAAGAATTAACACAGAAATTGAGTCGCTATAAAATACTTTGTGTTCTATGACTTGTCCTTCTAAATCGAGTAACGTTTCTATGGAAACGACTGGCTTTTCTTTTGCGATACGAGTATCTCCTTATCGATGCACTATTCCTTCTTTATTGCATCCGTAGCTCCCTCACATTGAAGAATTAACACCGAAATTGAGTCGCTATGAAATACTATGGGTTCTATGACTTCTCCTTCTAAATCGAGTAACGTTTCTATGGAAACGAAAGGATTTTCTTTTGCGATACGAGTATCTCCTTCTCGATGCACTATTCCTTCTTTATTGCATCCCTAGCTCAGTCACATTGAAGAATTAACACACAAATTGAGTCGCTATGAAATACTATGGGTTCTATGACTTCTCCTTCTAAATCTAGTATCGTTTCTATGGAAACGACTGGCTTTTCTTTTGCGATACGAGTATTTCCTTCTCGATGCACTATTCCTTCTTTATTGCATCCCTAGCTCCCTCACATTGAAGAATTAACACAGAAATTGAGTCGCTATGAAATACTATGGGTTCTATGACTTCTCCTTCTAAATCGAGTAACGTTTCTATGGAAAAGACTGGCTTTTCTTTTGTGATACGAGTATCTCCTTCT